>NC_081427.1:39537065-39699565 GCF_949786415.1 Peromyscus eremicus
GTGGTATTTCCTCCTCAAATCCATTTTCTCTAGTCCAACAAAGAGAAAGTCCAGACCGAGGGCCATTGTACAAAACAACTGACCATCACTTTTTATTTAAAACGTGGAAAGAGATGGGATGACTAAGGAGAAACAGAAACCACAACAACATGGTACCTTGAGTTCAATCTTGAAATGGAAAAGGGTCATTGATGGGAAAATTGGTGAAATTCAAATAACGGGCACAGTTAGATAGTAATGTTGTACCAATGATAGGGGTGAGTGTATTGTTTTTAATAACTTTATCGTAATTATATAACATGTTATCTTAGAGCAAGCTGTAATGGTGTCTTTGAAGCTGTGGCAATTCTGAAATTATTTCTGAGGACTTCTATGGAGCTCATTTAATCTCTAAAAGCATTAGAGAGCTAGTCTTGGATGCTATGGAGGCCAGAACCATTGTTCAATCCACCCTACAGAACTGGTCCATTCAAGATGGCTGCAATCATTGCAGGCATCCCTTTCCATACCCAGGCACCATTCTATGCCATTCCTACCTCTGGAAACTTGATGTAACTTCTGGTACTGCGGTACTGCTACTTGTCACCAAAACAGACTGCGGACATCTCCTGTTTCTACCTGTCACAGGCTTCTGCATTCAGGACCATCTTGTACATTGGCTGGAAGGAGGCTGGAACCAGGCACTTGGTTTTTATCCCTGAGTGGGCTGTGCCTGGAAAAGGAGGGATCCCCCAAACATAGGAAGGTGCTTCCAATGCACCAAAAAGAAGGGTAAATGTCCAAAGTGGTGAACGAGGCAGTTTCTAACTGGACAGCCAGACTGGACATCTCAGAGGAAAGAGATTGAAAATAGATTGGTTTTGTGACGATAAAGTAGAATTTAAAAACACGACAACGGCATCTGGTCCTCATCCCTGTGGAAGAGACAGGGTTCCAACAAACAGAAATGATTGCTGCATGTAAACATCATGTTGGAAAAGGCAGCCATGGTGTGCAAACAGACTTCATTTTTGTTTCCTATTGCCTTCAATCAGCTCTTCAAGCTGTTGCTGTCAAGGTCAGAGAGAACACTTACAAGTTTTCTGGTCACATGTGGAATACACTTTTAGGGTTGCTTAATTAACAATGTGAGGTTAGCCTTAAAGTGTCCAGCCTTAATTTCAATTTTTCTTTCAAGCTGAAGGACTCCCTCCTCCCCCTGCCCAATCACCACCACCATATAGTTTGGGCCTGAAGTCAAGAAGGGCAAGTCTCTCCTTGTTACACCCCTTCCCAGCTCAGCATGGCTTCAGCTCCTTCAGGACTGGTAGATTGGGGAACAGAAAAGTTGTTTCCTGGTTGGTGCTGACCCCGGCTTAGATACTGTGACTTCCTTTTTGAGATACTTAAGGCTGACTATCTACCAGCCTTAGTGGCTCTTCTGAAACCATGGACATCTTCCATCCGTAATTTCTGTGTGGATGCATGTTCTCTTGGTAGGGCAAGTACAACTCTTCTCTACCTGGCCACTTTCTTTTGCTCACCCTCGAGGAATCTAGCAAGTCCTTTGGTTTTTCTGTGCCTAGGTCATAGGTCTCGATGCCCCTTTTGATATCCTTTTAGATGGGGCCTAACATGATCACATGCTAACTTGCCCTCTAGATCCACATCTTGTCCACAGGGCACACTCATCAGAAGCTCTGGCTTCCTGTTCACTGTACACCAGCACATCAAACATTCAGTCCATCTTTTACCTACCCCTTAGATGATCCTGTTACCCTCAGACGAATAGGAAACACTTAAGTTCTCTATGTGGTCCTTTCAAACTCCTGACCCTAAGCTGGAAAACTGAAACAGCATCTCACATTCTATCTGACCACAGTGGAATGATGCTAGCTGTCAACAGCAACAGAAACTACAGAAAATATACAAACATACGGAAATTAAAAACCACACTACTTAATGATAATTGCATCAAGGAAGAAATCAAGAAGGATATTAAAAAATTCCTGGAATTGAATGAAAATGAAAACACAGCATACCAAAGTCTATAGGGTACAGTAACGGCAGTCCAGAGAGGAACAGTTACAGTGCCAAGTGCCCACATCAAAAACTTGAAGACTACCCAATCAATCAATAACTTAATTACCTACCTGGAAGCCTGGGAAAAAACAAGAACAAAACAGTATATGGGAAGAGATCGTCAAAATCAGGGCTGGTTAATGAAATAGAAACAAATAAATAAAAAAGACAAAGAATCAATGAAACAAAGAGTTGGTTCTTTGAAAAGATTAACAAGATTGACAGATCCCTAACCAAACTAACCAAAAGAGACAGAAGACTCAAATCAATAAAATAAGAGATGGAAACAGAGGTACACACAGATGTCAATGCAACCCAGAAGATTGTAAGGATACGCTTCCAAAGCCTTTATTCTACTAAATTGGAAAATCTAAAAGAAATGGAGGAATTTCGTAATATATACATGACATACCAAAGTGAAACCAAGAAGGGATACAAACCCCAAGCAGATCCATCATAAGGAACAAACTGACAATAAAAAAGTACTCAACCAAAAAAGGTCCAGGCCTGGCCCAAATGGGTTTACGGTAGAATTCTAGTAGACCTTTAGAAATCACCGAAGCCAGAGCTTCCCAAACTGGTCCATGAACTAGAACACTTCCAAATGCTGCAAAGCTACCATTACACTGCTACCCCAATCGTTAAAGGCACGACAAAACCGAAAATGATAGCCCTGTCGCCCTGCTGAATGTAGGGTGACAGGTCCTTGGGCATCGAAGCACCTTTGAGCCCTTCAAGTGGGATCCCCCCACTTTCCCTAAGCTCAGTGTCTTGTTGTCCCATTTCCCCATCTTCTCTTGTATCCTGGCATGCCCCTGTGGTTCTTAAAAATCATCGAACAGCTGTAGTACTCAGGAGAGAGACCCTTGTACCTCGTCGACGGGGCAACACAGTAGAGCTGGCCCTGAAGGTGTAGGTGTGGGAGAACTGACCCTGAGGACAGGAAAGCAGGAGAACTGGTCCCACCCCTTGTTCATCACTGCAAGGGGTGAACTTGACAGGGCAACGCAGGAGAGCTCACCCTGGTGGTGAGGACGGGGGAGAGCTGATGGGCTGACCAATCCTGCAACTTACCCAGGCCCAGAACCAGGGTTATGAGTTGGCCCACCCCAACACCCACCCCAACACCCACCCCATCTGTGATCTGCTGGAGCATGTGAGGGGACCCAAAGCTGCCGGATCTCCACAACACAGGGCAACAGCAGGATAACCAAGAGAAATTCCAATGAGGGCCCAGCATCAAGAGTGTAGCAGACACCAGGGCCCTCGAACTAGACCAATGACTCTTTGCAATGAACACTTACAAGTAAAGATATATAGACAAAAGGGTTTATTGTGTGACTCACTGTGTCACGCTACAGCTTCCATGACGAGACTGACTTTTCCTTCTCTCTCTCTTTTTTTCATTTTCTTCTTAAATTTTATTTTATTTTATTTTTGGTGGGGAGGTTGCAAGGGCAGAGGGTGGATATGAAGGGACAGGAAATGAATGGGATGGAGATGCATGATGTGAAAGACACAAAGAATAAATAAAAAGGAAGAAAAACAAAAAAATAAAAAAAGAAAGAAAAGACAGTCACAAACAGCTGCATGCAGGACAGCATCTAGCATTCAGTCCAGGGGAATCTAGTAATGTCTCATATGCACCAGGTGCCTAATAATGTCAGCAGATCTCTGTGGAAGGAAGCCTCCTCCAGGTATGTATGAACTAGCCCAAAGTGCTCTCAGAGAGCATCTTTACCAAAGCACACGACCGTCAGCATGCCAGAGTGGCCTCCAGGCCCACTTCGAGCTCCACAACTCTTGTGCAGAACTGAACCTCACTTTAATCACAATAATTCCAAAAGACCAGAGAGGAGTGAAGCCCATTCCCACTCCAAAATTAGGGGCTACGGCCTGATACACAATGTCGCCTTCCACCACCTCCAAATGTGTATATTTCAGCTCCAGAAACCTGAAGAACCGGAGGTGCTGTGGGATGTTCTGTATGGCAAATGTGTTGCTAATTAGTCAATAAATAAAACACTGATTGGCCATTGGCTAGGCAGGAAGTGTAGGCGGGACAAGGAGGAGAATAAAGCTGGGAAGTAGAAGGCTGAGTCAGAGAGACACTGCCAGCCGCCACGATGACAAACAGCATGGGAAGATCCCGGTAAGCCACGAGCCATGTGGCAAGGTATAGATTTATAAAAATGGATTAATTTAAGCTGTAAGAACAGTTAGCAAGAAGCATGCCACGGCCATACAGTTTGTAAGCAATATAAGTCTCTTGTGTTTACTTGGTTGGGTCTGAGGCTGTGGGACTGGCAGGTGAGAGAGATTTGCCCTGACCGTGGGCCAGGCAGGAAAACTCAAGCTACACGGAGGGAGGGGCACCTTCCAACCCCACCTAATTAATGCCATCTTGTAAGGACATGCATCTGGGTGTTTGAAGAGGGACCCCTGTTCGTTAGAATCTGTCAGACTCTTGTTAGGAAAAGATTTTGTGGGAGTTTGAGCTGGGATAGGGGTGGGGTATGGGGTAGAGAGAAGCAAAATAAAAAGAAAGAAAACATAGAAAATATAGAAAAAAATAGGAAAAGTCTTCCACTCCCATCCCATCCCATCCCATAATATCCTGTCAAGCAGAAATCAGCCATTCTTCTGCTATTTGCCTTCGGTATATATATTTACTAACTTCCCAGGAGCTTTTCGAGAAGTATTACACTCACTGCGACAGAGCTGAGATTATTCAGTTATAGCCCTCCTGTGGGGGGAGCCATTTCAACCGATTTCCCATTCCCAGAACTTCAACTTTCAATGCTGAACAAGGCTTTGCCAAAAAAATTTTTATTTTATGCTTTCTTTGAGCCAGCACCAAATGGTAGACATTGTTTCCTTTTAATTGACTCCATCTGCAAACCAGACTGTTCCAGAGCCTCTGGAAGGGCAGAGAAAACTTTCCAAACTCTGCATTAATTACTTGACTCATCAGTGAGCTTTGACATGTGGATCTCACACCGGCCTTGCTCTGGTAGGCACAGCTGCTAACAAGAATGGGGGCTATCGCGTGAAGCATCGCTGTGCCCCTTTCCAACATGGACCCGGACTGTCTTTGTTTGGAATGGCAAGATTAGCAGGAAAACGGGTTGAGGAGCAGACTCTGCATTTGGCCAGGCTGGAAATCCTAGCTGCAAAGAGCTTATGGCCCAAGCAAAGCAGCGGCCAACAGGCTGGGTGAGCCAGGGACATCTGGCTCGTCCACAAAGAGCAGGCATTGACCAGTCAAGGGGGAGAGAAACCCACCGAATGGATGCAGATGGTCCTGAGCATCTCTGCCTTGTGTGTGCTGCATGCGGCACCGTGGCTCTGAGCGCTTGGGTTAGACTGGAGCTAAGAACAATTCTGAGTTACAGCTAGATCGGCCCTGGATGAAGATTCTTAAGCTTCCTTCTTCAGCAAACAAAAAACACTAGGAAGGAGCAGTGTATGGGTGAGGAATATGGGAACCCGGGAGAGAAGCACTTTTGGAAGGAGAGTGGAGAAGTGTTCTTTAGCATTAATGTAACCAACAGTCCTGGCAGGAATAGCTATTGTAAGGAGACATTTGTGCCCCTCCCTTTCAACACCATATCCCCAGCAATTGGACATTTATCCAGGAAGCTCATGCTAGGAAAAGGAAAAGGCTGAATTCTGGCATCAGCCAGAGGAGAGCAACCCTCTCAGCATCCCTCATAGAGAGGAGCATCCCTCCCAGAGGGGAGCATCCCTCCCAGAGATTTCTTATAGTTCTCAAAACCTGTCAGACCAATTGCAGGAGAGAGAGGTACCATAAACTATGGCGTGTGTGAGTGTGTGTGTGTGTGTGTGTGTGTGTGTGTGTGTGTGTGTGTGTGAATGCTGGGTGGTAGCTCGTGGCTTCTGTTTAAGACTATATCTCATGTCAGGACCTAGAAGATGGCTGGTAGTGTCACTGGACCTCGTTTCCCTTCCCAACGTGGCCACATTGAATACATCCTTTTCTGCTTTCTTGCTATTACTTTGTGTCTTTAATTGGCTTATTGAGGGCAGGTGGCACAGCCCTACTTGTTAGGACCGCCAGGGCCCAGGCTCTGACCCTAACAGCTACAGTGACATTAGTGTTCATGGCCCGTGATAAACTGCAGGCTAGAACTAAGACATACGCGGTTGTCCCTATGCCCAAATGTGCCAAGCTGCGGCCTGGTCTGTAGACTGTGAAATTGCTTCCAAAAGAGCCGTTAAAATTGGGCTGGGAGGGAAGCGACCCTTCAAGGAACAGAGGGAAGATGAGACCCAAAGCATTTTCCATAAAAAGTACAGCAGATGTCACAGGCTCTGGGCGCACTTCGACCTCACCTTTACCTTGTGACTTTGTCCCAAGGACGTGTTCTATCTGTTGACAGAAGGTATAATATTTTCCTTAAACAAACAATGAATGGAAATGATCTGGCTGCTGGGTTGTGTTTTTAATGTATCCCTTTTAAAAAGAAGGTCCATGCAGGTTATTTGCCAGAGTTTCAAACATACGGAGGCATCCTCAGCCCTCCATTCTGTTTTCAGGACGTACTCTTTGCCTAGATTTAGTGATGAGTCTATGAATCCTTCCTCAGGTATAGAGGATGCTGCTTCATGATGGCTCCCCTAGCATTCCTCAGTCTCACCAATACTTACACCTGGGACTGGACCCAGGTGATTCTCCGTCTAGGGCAGGCGTTGGTTGGAATGCTGGCTGTGGCAGCATCCTTGGCCTCTACCCATTAAACTCGAAAAGCAGCCTCCTCTGCAACCATTGTCCAGTGTCCTGGGAAGCCCCTCTCCCCTCAGCCCCATATTCCTGTAACAGGGACTCAGAAATCACTTTTCTAAAGAGTGCTGACCCCTCCCTTGGGCTCACAGGTAATACAAAGTAGAACAGGTATGCCACCATCTCCCTGCTTCCTTCACTTGGCATCTGCTCTTTATCTTAAAACCGTGGGTGGGTCAGATTCCTGCTTAACTCTGCACATAGGCATGCTGGCCACTCAAACAGTGTCCAAATGCCAGTGATGCTTTCCCGATCTCTCTCCCCTTCAAGGCTGGAGGCACACAAAGAGAACTTATATTGTTTAGATGGGGTCTCAGTATGTAGTCCCGGCTGGCCTTAAACATACAGAGATCAAACCCTGGGGGAACCATGCAATCAGCTTTTCACACGTCCTTTTCCAGACTCACAGAAGGTGCCTCAAAGTCTCCAGCTGCTGCCTTAAACCTGCAGTGTCCTTTCATTCCAGGAACAGCAGGCCTCGGCTGACAGAACAATCCATGACAGTAATCACCTCACCCCGGAACCGGATAGTCCCTCTAGCAATAAGGATGTCCTGGAATCCATTTGCAGAACCAGTTCCGAGATAACGTCCAACCAGACCACCTTCAAGCAAGACTACAGACTTCTTGTTACCTGCCTCAATTCTTCCTGTTTAAACCATAAAGATTGACTTGGGGATGGGTGTCACCCATCCCCTTTATCTGTTAATGTGTTATCTAATTATTCTTTATCAATAAAAAATCGGGAGTCAGATACGGGAACCTGAATCATCAGAGAAGCAGCAGAGGAGTGACCAGTGGCCTCCTATTGCCTCTGTTCCTCCATTCAAAAGGACTGAGATCTTCCCTAAGCCTTGCCTTACTACTTTCTCTCTATCTGTCTTCAGTCCTCCGAAACCTCTGTGGTTAATTTTGGTCAGCTAGGGGCTAGCTCCGCCCTCTGATTCAAAGGAAGCTTTATTGTCAGAAATATCACATAACAATCCGTTCTTCCCAGTGTGGCCATGCTGCCTAAACCTTTCTCTGTCTCATCTGTCTACTGTTTGTTTTTGGTTGTTTTGTTGTTGTTTGGTTGACTGGTGTTATTCTCCCTTTATATCACAAGCTGGCCTAGAACTGGCCGTGTAGCCTAAGCTGGCCTCAAAACTACAGCGATCCTCCTGCCTCTGCCTCCCAAGTGCTAGGACTGCAGCATGTACCACCACACCTAGCTCTATTTACCTCTTTATTCAATGTACTGGGACAAGTGGCTGAGCTTTGTCTGTTGGGACTCCCAGACCCGGGGCTTTTGTCCTAAAACTGGTGATATTCTTATCTCTGAAACATGAGCTCCAGCTTTAAGAAAACCATTAAACATGAAAATGTGGCGGGTGCCCATTTGGAAAACCAGGATCTTGGTGTCCCAAGGATTGTAATACCTGAAAAGTATTTTAATAGGCCCTATCACCCTCTCCCTAATAGTCATCCCTTCATCCTTCTCTAAATCCACTTGGGCAGATCAGTGACCTCAGGAGAGGTCATCAGTCATGAGACTCCATTCCCTCGGTTGGTGGTTGGTGGGAGACTAGGAAGGATGTTGCCTGGTTTAGACAGCAAGACATAAAAGCAAGTAAAATGGGGAGAAATGCTCCTTATGATATTTGATAAAATAAATAATACAAACAGAGTCTAACAAGAAGCCATGTGCTGTGTGATTCTGCCTTGAACATGTTCACTCTGCTGGGCTCTTCAGTTGACATCTCACAATCACAAAGAGCTGGAGGACGGCAGAGCAGAGGGGACAAAAGAGCTTCTGGCCTTGATAATAATGTGAGTGCCAGAGCCGGCTTTGGAATGCTAACCTCCAGAAGGTTCACTACCTGACATAATTCAATACACTTCTTTTGCGTAAACCTAAGACTGGCCAACTACGTAGTCTTGGAGGCCAAATTCAAGAGCTAAGAATTTCTTTCTGAAGGGTCCAGGAATACAAAAATATAAAATTATGAGCTTGAGCGCTGAAAACTGACAGTCATCAGCTCTGAAAGTTAACTGCTAACAATGGCTGTCTGCTTACAGTCAGCTCCTCTGTCAACAGCCAGTGGTCAACTTTTAACCTCCTTGCCCCTTATAGCCAGCAACTGTCTGGACTAAAGTTAACTTTTAATAGATGTTTCTCCGTGACTCCTAGCATGCAGCCCATGCCTGATGTTTCTCCGTGACTCCTAGCATGCAGCCCATGCCTGATGTTTCTCCATGACTTCTAGCATGTACCCCATGCCTGATACTATAAAAGGGGCCCAGTACCCACCTCCATGGCCACAGCCCCAGAATTCCAACTTTGGCTGCAGTCTCAGCCAGCTGATAAGCTTTTGTGCCCTGCAGTGCTTTATAATTTTTTTTTATTTTTCTGGAATAAAATTTGCTTCTGGTTTAATAAACTTTAGTGGTCTGGACCCAACACTTTCTTTACATTTTCTTAAAACCAACTTCGTTTTAAGAGGGACGAACAATCGAAAAACAAATGGCAGGGACCATGTGTGGTCCACAAACCTAAAATCTTTACCATGTTCCTCTTCGCAGAAAGCCTTTGCCTGCCTCAGTCCAGACCACTTGTGGGGTGCTGTATTCCGCAGCTCAAGGCAGTCTTAATATAAATGTTAAAGCTTCATTTCATAGTGACAGAAATGTTGTCCATGGTTCAAAAAGACAATTACATATTTGTCATTATTTCAATTTATTATAAAAAGATGCCAAACTAAGGAATCCAAAAAAATTTTTTTTAAAGCTTTTAACACATCTTTGTATCCCTCGGGGCTTCAAATAATATTTCTTGACTTTCTAGATCAGAATGACCAAGTTTCTTGATGAAGTACTCAGTGACTCTCCTCAAAGGCGGTCAGACTGCCCTGCGATCTGAACAAGGCATGAGGAAGCCAACCCAGAAGGCTCCACAGAGGAGAAGATGACACATCAAGATTGCATAAATAGACTCACTGATGTAATAAATGACATCTTCTGTGGAGACAGAACTGGCACTTCCTGCTGACTCACCAAGAGTGACGCATCCATGAAAAGTCACCAACTCTTCCCCCCTTGAACTCCATGCCCCAAGTTGATGCTTCTGCTTCCTGTCGAACCCAGATACTCAGTAGGACCTTAGTGAGGAGCGTAATTCTTAACAGAGACATATGCATTGAGAATGGCAGGTCCAGAAACATGCCCATTGTGGAAAGCCGAGGAGTGCTGTCAGAGCACCAGACAGCGACTGTGTAGTTAGGGTGGCCTTCCTGTTCAGTCAGCATTCATTCCTTCATCATTACAGTCCAGTCCCGATCTTAGTGCCTGTATGCAGTGAGTGGTCAATACGAGCAAGGAAAGACAGATATGGAAGAGGGAGGAGAGGAGACAGGAAGAGAGAGAGAGATGGGGGAAAGAGAGAGGGAAAAGGAGGGAGAGAAAGTAGACGAGAGGGAGGGGTGGAAGAGAGAGGTGGGAGAGCGGGTGGGGGCGGATCCCATTTATACCCAGTATTGGTTCTGTTTCAGTGCTGGGTTGGTTTGTCGACAGAGCTTGGCCATGTCAGGATCCAGGTTCACCCATGCCTCCCAAGGAGCACATTTCTCTACAGGCTCAGTCCCCGGAGAGGCCATCTGATCATACCGTGGGGGCAGGAAGAGACTGGGAGTTGGGCTGCTGGCGCTCCTCATCAGGGGAGTCACCGTGACGGTGGGAACGGCTCCACTCCTCTCTGCTCTACAGCTGGGAGATGGGGATTCAAGGCTGGTCTTGGGCTGCAGAAGAGGGTTAGCCTTCTCCTCCTTTCGGCTCAGCAGCCAGACACACAGAGCCACCACGGTCACCACCAGGAGGAGGAAAACAGCACCCAAGGGTATGATGACCATCAGAGGATAACTGCTGTCTCTGGGCTGTATGGCTTCCCCAGGAATGGCTTTGGTGACAGCATGTGGCCAAATGACCTTGGTGGGGAAGACCTTGCCATCTCCTTCTGGTTCTTTGCCATTGAGCTGTCCCCAGGAATCTGTCCCCTGCCATCTGATATGGGTCAGATTCTTTGGAGTTTCTGTCTGTGTTATAATAGAAGCCATAAGTTTCTTCTGAAAGAAAACTGAGGCCATGAGGCTCTCTCCAGTGATAAATAAAGGCACATGTGGTGTAGATGTCTGTAAAGGTAAGGGGTCTGGTGGTACTATGGTAAAGGCCAGATAACCTATTGCTGGCTGCACACGGTCTGCGCTGAGCAAGAAGGTGAAGGAGTCATTCAGTCTGTCCGTGCCTGTTAGATTAGCACACGGCTCAAGCACCAGCTCACCTCGGTTGATGTCCCTCTGGGTGAAGCGAGTGATCTCTTCCATCACAGGGCTGTCCACTGCTCTTCGGACGAGTCGTCCGTGGGTGGGAGGTTGCGTCACCTCAAATGTGGGGTCACTATTTGTCTTGTTAGCTAGCTCGGTGGCGTCAAGGTCCTCTCTCTGCAGCTGACGGGCCACCCCGTTGGCCACTTTCAGGTGCTGTGTAACCCGCAGTAAAGGCTGCACTCTGATGCCCAGCGTCTGCTCTGTCAAGTTGCTCTCGGCCGTAAACAGGGAGAACCGCAGCTGATCTCCGGAGGCTGTGAGGTTGGTCATGTGGTAAGACAGTCTTCCCGAGTCCAAATCCTCCTGTCCAAAGCTGGTGACCACCTGGTTTTCAATCAGCAAGTGGCCACTTTGGAGGGGTTGTGTCATCCTGTAGACGATCTGCAGGCTCCTTCCATTGGTCACTGCGGAAAGGTGAGCGTTGGTGACGGAGACGGTGGTCTGGCCTTGTGGGAGAAGCAGGTCTGTGAGGTTCACCAGAGTGATGGTGATGGGGATGACATCCAGGTGGAAGAGCTTGTAGAGAGGGCGATGTTCACCGTCAGTCACACTAAAATAAAACACTCCTGAGGACCGACTTCCGTCTTGGATGAACCACACCTGAGCATTATTGATGTCAGCTTGTGTAAAGTGCTGAGCAGTGGTGTCCAGATCGTGAGCCATTGCCAAAAAGCCATTGTTGGGATGACGGATGATCACGTACTGGATTTCATTTGGAGGACTGTCTAGATCGTCTACTTTTAGGATTTCAGGTCCCACAACCAACATACTGCCCTGGAGAACTGTCAACCGAAGCCCTTTGGTCTTCAATTCCGGAGGCTGATCATTCACAGGGGTGATGGTAATGTTAAACATCTCTTCCAGAAAGTCAGCCTCTGGCTTGCTAGTGGACTTGTTCTTTGGGTTTGGCCAAACGGCAAAGGTAAAATTATCAGCCAATGATTCAGAGTCATCATGAAGATACGTGACTCCAAATGCATTAACTATATGCTGGGAGAAGTAGGGTTTTCCTGTGGTGATGTTTCTGTCTCCAACCATAATGGTTCCATGGCAAGGAAGAGCTGTAACCTGGAACCAGATTTCGTGGGAAGACCGCTGAGGTTGGGGTAGTTGAAGTAAGAGGTTGGAAGCATCTAACTTAGATTGGTCAATGAGAACTTCACCTCCCTCCTTTACAGAGGCTCCTGTTGGAACAGTTAAAGAAGAGACATTTAATCAGACATTGCAGGTGAAGGTCAGAAAGCTTTCTCTCCCAAGCACACCTCTCAGTGGATTATTCTAAAGATCCAGGTTGCTCAAGCACCTGAATTAGCATATGCAAAATAAAACTTTAGCATAAACACATCTATGGAAGCCAAACAGAGGTCCCTCAAAACACCGAAAATAGAACCATCATCTAACTCTACACTCTTGGGTGCAGAGTCAAAGAGCTCTTAGTGAGCATCCCACAGAGAAAGCTGCACATCTATGTTTACTGCTGCATTATTCACAGTAGACGGGATGTAAGATCAGGCTAGGTGTCCATTAACAGATCAATGGTAAAGAAAATATGGTACATATATGTGTACATATATACAGTGGAATCCTACACTGCCATAAAGAAAAAAGGAATCATGACATTTTTGGGAAAACAAATGTACTTGGAGATGTGAAACACAGAAAAACAAATGTCGCATGTTTTCTCTTACTTGGAAAAAAAAATCAAGATTTATGAGTGTGTGCATGTGTGTGTGTGTGTGTGTGTGTGTGTGTGCGCGCGCGCGCGCGCGCGCGCGCGTGCGCGCGCACGCGCAGCATGAACCTTAAAAGTTTTTATTAATAAAATCAAACTGAGGCCAGTTACTGGAGTGAACACTGGAAGATCAGAGAGACAGAACAAGCCACAGCTAACCTCACCTGGCCAACTTCTCAGCTGATCTTGTTTCCTCAGACTGGAAGCCTCTGTGTCCTCATATCCAAATGGCTCTCAGCTGAACTGTGACCAGCCAAATGCTTAACCAGCCAAAATGCTTCTAGTTCCTGGTCCTCATGCCTTATATATCTTTCTGACTTCTACCATCACTCCCTGGGATTAAAGGCTCGCTTTTTGGGATTAAAGGCATGAGTCATCATGCTTGGCTGTATCCTTGAACAGATGGATTTCTGCCTCTGGAATGCTAGGATTAAAGGTGTGTTGTGGCTATTCTGTCTCTGAGCCCAGATAAATTTATTAGGGTGCACAATATTTCGGGGAACACAATACCACCTCGTGTGTGTGTGTGTGTGTGTGTGTGTGTGTGTGTGTGTGTTTGTGCATTTGGAGGTCATGGCAGTACAAGAGGCATCACCTGAAGGGAGATGGGAAGTGGAGATGATAACACACATGTGGCAGAAGGCAGAGGTGGGAATGACTGAGGAAAGAGGGGAAATGGCTGGAGCAGAGCACAGGGAGGAAGTGAGGAGGAGAACAATTGGGAAACAAATGCAAACAACCATTAAGTCAACATTCCAGGCCAGCAAGCTTTAAAACCTGTACGTTCATTTATAAGATGTTCATTTCCTGAATTTCTCTTGCTATGGAGACAGGCCCAGCTTTCACTAATTCTTTTCCATTCATCGTTTTCATTTTTACCAACAACTTTCAGTCATGGGCAGGATAAAGCTCCCATTTGGAGGCATAAAGAGATCCTTTAAAGCCACACACATTCCTCACCTTTAGGCCCATGACAGGAAACACATGGGGGCATGCAGGGTAGCTAACAGTGGCTGTAACTGTGTCCGTCTTACTGAAGAGGGCGATAGCGTGGCATTGACACCAAGATTATTTTCTCTCTTCTACAACAGACAATCGGTGGTGTGAGAGCCCAAGTGACATCTTAAGTTTTAATGACTATGCCTTAGAGATCCATGAAACAAAAATGCCTCTCATTTGCAAGCCCCTGGCCCAAGGACACATAGTGCCTGAAATGCTGGAGGTTATTATCTATGGGAATAACAAGCCATGTTTCCACTCCCCTAAACAAGTTTGTTTGACCCATCTGCACCGGATGTGCTTGATCACATGTGGGTGGGAGGTACCTAGACAGGAAATATGTCAGGATGTATTTTTACCCCTGATTGGACCTGATGGGAAATGCAATGAATTATGGGTTTTCCTTCTTAAGCCCTTGCAAAACCTGATTCAGGGCCATTTCCCAGGAACCTAGGTAAGGACCTGGCCTATCCACCTGGCCAGTATTTAATTAGGGCTTGCTTCAAACTTGGCTTTAAATTGTGGTAGTGGTCTTATTCTCAACCAGTGGGATTAACAGAGGCAGTACCTGTATTGGCAAGCAGCCGGCTTTGTCGGCCCGACTGGCCCGACTCGTTGGCTTCATATGAAATGGTAATCCGGAAATCCTCTGGACCCAATGCTGCAGGAGGGGAGGATGCCGTGAATGTGAAGGAGTCTTCTGACGCCCACCCTGTGTTCTCGAGATCCACATGCTGGTATAGGATCAGCCCTTCACTGACCTGGCCAGAAGGAAGAACAGTTAGCAACCAGCTGCTGGGATACAAGGATCAACACACATTCTAACTGGAGGAGACATGCTCTTTTTAGGGCTTACTATATTCATGCTCAAATTATTCCATGTATTTGCTTAAAGGAAAAAAAAAGAAAACCACGGTGAAACATGTGAAAAACTTCTTTTTCACAGCTAGGAGATTCTACTTCAAACTTGATGGAGTCATGAAAGAGAAGCAGGTGACCTGAGATGGCCACGCTCTGGAGTGCCTTTCCTATGGAAACAGTGTACTACTAAACCCTCTTACTTGACAGACAGCACCAGGCATTAACAGCTCATATAACAAGTCTTTTTTTTTTTGTGGATGGCACTGCCTACTTTCTGTCCATGTCTGACTATTTGTGATCAAATCCTAGACATTACACAATCTCATCTGTAAACACTTCAGGAAGTACTCATACGATGTGACTTGCAAAAGAGTGACCACCACTATCAGAATTAAAAATAACTAATTCACTGGGGACTGGAGAGATGGCTCAGCAGTTAGGAGCACTGGCTGCTCTTCCAGAGGACCGGGGTTCAATTCCCACCACCCACATGGAAGCTCACAACTGTCTGTAACCCCTGTTCCAGGGGATCAGACTCTCTCACATAGACATACATGTAGACAAAACACTAATGTACATAAAATAAAAAATTAAAAAAATAAACTAATTCACATTAGCAAATAGGCAGCCAGAGTCCAAATTTCTCTAACAATCTGGTTAAAAACAAACAAACAAACAACAACAACAACAAAAGACAGGACAAAACAAGCAAACAAAACCCCCACATACACACAGTTGTATTGTCTGAGTCAAGATCCTTAGAAATCCATCCCTCACATTTTATATTTCTCATAGGTGGCTTTTCATCTGTAAGTCCCTTCTCTCTCTCTCTCTCTCTCTCTCTCTCTCTCTCTCTCTCTCTCTCTCTCTCTCTCTCTCACAGAGACAGAGAGAGAGAGAGATTGGGAGGAGGCCCAGAAAGAGAGACTGAAACCATGGTAAACCTGTGCAAAGGGCTAGGAACTTCATCACCAAAACCCAAGTGACCTTCAGAACAACTATGGATAAGTGTGGATCTCCACTGTGTGGAGTACATATGGATAAACCACTGAAGTACCTGGACTCTGGGACTGAGGAGAGGAGGGTGGTGGGTTTTTATTTCCTATCCATTTAGATTTGTCCAGCCACCTTCCATCTTAAAAAGAAGAGTCATCAGAAAGCCAACAGTGTGGAATCTCAATGGATAAGTGAAGCAGAAAAACTATCACTTGGAAACTAACAGCCATAACAATTCAGGTAAGAATCCTAAAATGATTACTAAAACTACAGGCTAAAGAGTGGTGACACACAGGATATGTAAATGGTTACAATGTATGTCCTCATGGGATGCTTACTAGTCACAAGAGAGGATCATTCCCTGAAAGTAGAGAAAATGGAAACCCAGGGAGAGATGGCTGCCATGATGAATATAGACAACATCCCCAACCTCAGGACCAAGTGAGCATCGGGTAGGAAGCTCTGAGATGACCCAGCAGCTCTGTATCATGAATCTTAAAAGGTCTTATTAATAAAATCAAACCCAGAACCAGGTATTGGGGTGAACGCTGGAAGATCAGAGAAGCAGAACAAGTCACAGCTACCTCACCTCACCAATTCCTCAGCTGATCCTGTTTCCTCAGACTGGAAGCCTCTGAGTCCTCATCCAGAATGGGTCTCAGCTGAACTGTAGCTCAAAAGCCTAAAAGCTTAACTAGCTCTAGTTCCTGGTCCTCACGCCTTATATACCTTTCTGCTTCCTGCCATCACTTCCTGGAATTAAAGGCGTGTGTCACCATGCCTGGCTGTTTTCAGTGTGGCTTTGAACTCACAGAGATCTGGATGGATCTCTGCCTCTAGAAAGCTAGGATTAAAGGTGTGTGTGCCACCATTTTCTGGCCTTTATATCTATCTAGTGGCTGTTCTGTTCTCTGACCCCAGATAAATTTCTTAAGGTGCACAAAAAATTGGGGGACGCAATATCACCACACAGCTCTCTTGGTATTCCTGCCCAGAATGCAGAGTCTGAATCCATGGCCGGGATGCACAACCTGAACCATGCCCAGGATACACAACCTGAATCCCTGTCCAGGATATACACTCCAAATGTGATCAAAAGGAAAAATTAGGTAAAACATCAAATTATAATCCAACTGAGGAACACTCTACAGAGAACTGTCCTATATTCTTAAAAGACGGCAAAGTTGGGCTGGCAAAATGGTCCATCTGGTTAAGGCACTTGGTCACCAAGCGGACGACGATCTGATTCCATCCCCAGAACCCACAAGGTGGAAGGAGAGAACTAACCCTCACAAGTTGTCTTGTGACACACACACACACACACACACACACACACACACACACACACACACCTTACAAACACATAAAATAATTGTCATAAATTATTTTAACAATAAGGTCATAAAAGGCACTATATTAATAACTAAGGAATTGTTCCAAATTAAAGGACACTAAAGACACATGTCAGCTAAATGTTATGTTTTTTATATTGTGGGTAATTTCCCCTTACCTATTTAGCACATTTATTGCAACAATTTGGGAAAGTTTAACGTGACATCTAAATTGCATATTGACATTGTAACAAATGTCAATTTTATAAATTTGAAAATTATACTGTGATAATATAAGAAACTTGCCTTAATTTTAGAAATGTGTGCTGAGAAAACGTGTGTGAAAAGATAATAAGTCTTGTTAAATGCTAAAATTTTGGGAATGTGGAGGAATAGAACATGTGAACTCTTTATACTTTTTGTAATTATTCCACAACTTATTTCCAAATACAAAGCTTAATACATTGAGTAATTCTCATTGTTTTGTCTGCTTTAGGAAGGACACAACATTCCCTTTTATGACGACCAACACAGGCAGGATGAAGGAACCAACCCACAAAAGCCTTGTACACTGAAGACAGGAAGTGGCCACCATCTCCTGTGCTGATGTGCTGGTCTGTCCCCACCCTCCCAATTCTCATCTCCATCTCCCCATGACCCCCAATGTAGTCCTTTCTAAGACTTTTAACAAGGCTATAATTCAATGTCACTTGTGAATGAGTGTATATACTTCCAAACCTTTCAAACATATTTTCATTCATTTTCTGACAATTTTACATATGCATATAATGTATTTTGATCACATTCGCCCTATCATCATCTCTCTTCCACTCCCAGTGAATTTGTTCATCTGCCCAACAAATCTCTCTCCCTCTTACTTTGAGAGAGGTGTGTGCGTGTGTGTGTGTGTGTGTGTGTGTGTGTGTGTGTGTGTGAGAGAGAGAGAGAGAGAGAGAGAGAGAGAGAGAGAGAGAGAGAGAGAGAGAGAGAGAGAGAGAGAGTGTTTGCATGAGCCCAGTTTGGGGGCTGCTTACTAAATAATGGACAACTTACCACTGAAGAAATCACTCCTTCCTCCAGCATTGGTTCCAAATCTTAAAACTCTCCACAGGTAGCTTTTAATTAAAGGGAAGATAATAAAGCATACTTTGGATTTCTGGGATCAAATTTCTATCTCATATCCGTGATTACTATGTAATCTCCAAGAATAGTCAAATGCTAGGGAGAGAGATTTGGCTCTCAGATCTTACTGGGCTTTCTATGAGGAGGCTACAGTTTACAGCCGAGAGGCTTCTGGGAAAGTTAGAAAGATGAGCATCTGGAGGACTCTGCCCTTGCCCCAACTTAGGGTGTGATAGTTAATCTCAACTGCAATTTGATGGGCTTTGGAATCACCATGGAGATAAATCTCTGGGAGTGTCTGACAGGGATTTTCTAGATTAGGTTAATTGAGGTGGAAGACCCACCTAGTGTTGGTGGCACCATTTCCTGGGCTGGGGTACAGAGAAAGCAGGAAGTGCTCTGGGCACCGGCATTTCATTTCTCTCTGCTTCCTGACTCTGTACACCGTGACTTCCTTGTCATGATGGACTGTTTCCCCAGGAACTGTAAGTCCAAAGAAACCCGTTTTTCCTCAGTTTTCTGCCAGGCACTCTGTCACATCGATGAGACAAATAAATGAATAAATAAGGCTGGTTGATAGCAGAGCTGGGACCAGAGCCTGGATTGTCTGGCTTATATATTCAGAAGATGTGTTCTGAAATTCCAGGAGCCCAGTAATGGGGAGACTCAGTTGAAAGTATGACCAGAACAAACAAATGCCACTTCGTTGTCTGGCCTGACATCCTATCATATCTATATCCTATTTTCCCCTGTCAGTCAGCTGCCTATTCTTCATCTGTCAATGTAAATCTCCTTCTGCCTCCCTCTTGAAAAGACACACGTGACTGCACTTAAGGCCCACCGAGATGATCCAGGCCACTCTTCCAATCCTGTTACTATTAACTGCACCTGCAAAGTCTTCCATGAAAGGGAACATTCATTCACAAGTTCCAGAGACTCGGGCCTGTTCTTGTCAGCGGCTACTCTACTTGTACATAACTAAATCAGGACACCCAATTCTATCTTCTGCTCTTTCATTATTATAAACTTTTGGGTGGCCTCATTTGGTCATTTTATTGAAGATCTACATTCTTAGAGTGGCATGAGGCCCTCGGGACTCTTCTATATAAATGAGGATTTAATCCTTTCTGTGAGAGAAAGCAATAGTTATAGATAGTTATAGACATACTTCTGGAGCCTTTCTAGTAGATTGCTGAGAGACCAATCCAGTCATTCAGGGTCATGAACCACAACTCATCAACAATTATTTGGGTGCAGTAGTCTGTTGCCAATCTCTAGTAGAGATTTCTAAGTGTTATCATTCAGGAATGAATGCCCTTTCTGCCCATTCCTGCTAAGGAGAGTCAGCCTCACTTTATAACAGCCTGTCTCCTGGTAATTCTGCAGTCATGGATACCCTGTGCTGCCGGGTTTTCTGATCAGTTGTGGGAATCTTGCCATGTTTGTGCCCAGCTGTTCTCTACAGACGTGATGGTGGTCTCCCTGGTGGAGAGGGAATACGTTCCAAGAGCATTTAGGGTTTAGGCCCAGTGGGATGGAGTTCAGACTCTGGGCACCATAGTTGTGAAAGAAGACATTTCTAACGCTTTTAGTCACTGTTCTTGCTTGCTTTCTGTTGTTGTGATAAAATATGACCAAAAGTAACTTGGGGGGACAAAGCGTCTATTCGGTTTACACTTCCATGTCCCAAAGGGATTATCTGGCTTACACTTCCGTGTCACAGTCTGTCATCAAGGGAAACCAGGGTAGGAGCTCAAGCCAGGAACTGACTCGCTTGCTTCCCAAGGTCGCTTAGCTTGCATACAACCCTACATCACCTGCCCTATGGTGACACCTACCCATAGTGGCTGGGTCATCCATCCCACATCAATTTCCAATCAAAAAATACCTACAGCCTACCTAGAGCCCGATGTCATGGAGGCATTTTCTCAACCGAGCTTCCCTTGGTTAGTTTTCCGTTTGTGGCAAGTTGACAAAACTAAGCAGTGCAGCCACCCTGTGTGGTCATGGGAACTGACGACAAGGAGAGGGAATAAGCCCTCCTCACTAAAATGGGAGTGAGCGCTGTCTGCCTTTTCATAGAAAGAGCCAGCCATTCTAACAGAACATTTTTGACTATTCAAAGCCATTGGGCCAAGGTCCGTCAGGCAATCTTAAGTTTGAACAATGAATTGGTGGCTAAGTGACAATACAAAAAAAAACCCCACTACATATGGAAAAACACTCTCCACATATTCCAGCGAAGTATAATGCCGAACAAAATCACTGAGAGAAAAATACTGATGGAAAACGACATTGACAAGGGAGGCTGGTTGCCACTAAAACAGTGAGCCCAAGGAGGCACAGGATGGGTGAGGCAGGAGCATGGATGACAGGAGGACTGGTCCCTCCCTACTCAGCAGATCCAAAGACAAAAGCCTAATAAGACATTGAGCTGATTTTACTCTCCAATAAATTAACAATAAATTAATTTACAGCCTTTGGGAAATGTGTCTATAATTCTCTAAAATACATACGTACTATGAAAGCAATAAGTCCAGATTTGGGAAGGAGTAATTGGACAAAATTAATATTTGAAAAGGATGGCTTTGTAATTTTCTCCATGTGGTCCTGGAAAACTGTTATCTCTGCTGCCGGAGCAGCACAGCCCAAGACATGGCACCCTGCCCACAAGATCACAATAGCCGAGATGCAATTTACTGGCTTGGTGGGGAAGGAAAGAGGCTGGCTGTCATAAACCTCAAAGCCAGAACACTTTGCTGTCTTAATGACTCTAAATGATCGCAACAAGCGGTGGAATGAAAATCACTCAATTAGCTGTGAGCGGGACTTGGACGCCATC
Source organism: Peromyscus eremicus (assembly GCF_949786415.1). Lineage (NCBI taxonomy): Eukaryota > Metazoa > Chordata > Mammalia > Rodentia > Cricetidae > Peromyscus > Peromyscus eremicus. The sequence continues at coordinate 39,558,171 of NC_081427.1, forward strand.
AGCGTGTTTTGTGGAATTTGAGGCTTACTTTGTTCACGGGTTCTTGGAAAGGGACAGTATCATCTCCAAATTTGTAAGAGAGCTTTCACGCAATTTGAGTCTGACGGTTGTCTTCTCTGTGGATGTCTATGTTTAATTCTTCAGGAGACGTGATTTTTTGCAAAAGTGTCTGCGGGTTAGCTTTACCCCCTTAGGACTCGATGCTGAAAAACAAGGCGGGCCACTTGCTTATCTTGGTAGGCAGACATGACATGGATTGAAAAAATAGTGAATTTATTCTGGGCTAAGAAAATAATGGTGGGCGATGGCATCACAAATATTTCCTTGCAATTATTTTGCCAAAGTATATTAAGCATAAGGCAGTCAAGATTTTTCATACGCTATTTTTTCCCCACGAGCACTGATAAAAAATGGTTATTTCTGTTTATCCATCGCAAGCAAAGAAACTATGTGTTTTAGACACAAACGACGCAGTTTAATCTCACCACATGGCCCTGGCAGGTAGAGAGCCAAGGACAAATTAATTCCTTCGGTTGAAGGAAGAGGTGAAAGAGCACTCAGCCATCAACTGCCCACAATGTCCCTTTTGAACACTTGGCAGGTCACTTGGCTAGAATGTGAGTAGAAAAGCTGATCTAGGAAGTCGAGTTGTAATTAGTTGTAATTTGGTAAGCTACACAGGGCAAAACAGCTCTGAACTTTTTATGTAACTGAAATTACTTCTTGAGTACTGTCTTTTTTTTTTTTTTTTTTTTTTTTAAACCCCACTACATTGAAGAGGCCTGATGAAGGCACGTATGTGCTAATCGGGATCCTCATGGGGGATTTCGGATGAAAGTTTCCCACTCCATTAACACAGAGCCTGAGGCAAGGGTTGCTGCACCCACTGAGCAGACCCCAGTCCAAGTGACATGTTTTCTGTCATCCCCTCCACCTCCATAGCTGGTCACCACCATTTCTACTTTCCAAATGTTCTAAAGCTGCTAGGTGGTAAATCTGAGGTATTCTAAGATGCCTGGGAACTGAGCAGGGTGCCGTTTGATAGAGGCTATGAACTTTAGGCTGCGCCAAAGCCTATCCATCATTGCACGTGGAAAAGGAATAGGTGTGTGGAGGGGACAAAGCAGGAAGGCGAGCGTCTTCCATTTCTCAAGTCACAAGAAAAAAAAACAAAAGTTTATTTCTGAACATATAAACTAACCCAGATTGGAACGTTTTCAGTTTTAATGTGGGTATGTGGTGTATGGTGTGCGCGTACGTGTGTTTGTGTGTGTTTGCATGCACATGAGTGTGCACACGCTTTAACCCACACTTGTGCACGCAGAGGTCAGAGCAGGATGTCCCACGTCTTCCTCTCTCACTCTCCACGTTATCGCCTTCAGGCAGGTCTCTCCCTGAACCAAGGCCTACCATTTGGCTAGGCTTGCTGACAATGAACTCCCGGGGGTCACTGTCTCTCCCTTCTCAATGCTGGGGTTACAGGAACATTCAGCCATACCCAGCCTTTTATGTGGGTGCTGGGGATTTGAACCCGGGTCCTCACGCTTGCACAGCCAGTGCTCTTACCCCTGTGCCGTCTCCCTATCCCTGGAATGCGTTCAGATTAGTGACCATTAATACTGTATGAATGGGTGACGCTTCTTTCTGTCTTGATACAAACTGAACATTGTATTGTTCTCTGATCTTGCTTTTTCGTCAAAGCATGCACTATAGTTTGTATCTGAAACGTCCCCCAAAGACCCGTGTGTTAAAGGTTTTGTTCCCTGGTTTTGGTGCTATCGGGGCGAGGGGGTGGAACCTTGAAGAGGAAGAGAGATCATTAAGGGTATGTCCGGTGATAGGGATGTGCCCTTAAAGGGGATATTGCAAACTTTGCCCCTATACCCTTTCCTCTCTCTCTCTCTTTGCTTCCAGACCTGCAGGACGTGAGCATTTCTCTACCTTGTGCGTCTCACAAGCCCCAGTGCAAGTGCCAGCTGACAATGGACCGAAGCCTCAGGATCTATGAGCCAAAGGAAACCTGTTCCCCTCTAAGGTGACTCTTCATACATATTGTGTCACACCATCGGAAAGCCGGTGAGCATGTGTGTGTGTGTGTGTGTGTGTGCGCGCATGTGTGTTTCAGAAAACAAGATGCACACTGAAACATCAAAATAAGCTATGACCCCGAAAGAACCAGAGTTCGTATATTGGGTTTTTTTTGTTTTGTTTTTTCGAGAAAGGGTTTCTCTGTGTAGCTTTGCGCCTTTTCCTGGAACTCACTTGGTAGTCCAGGCTGGCCTCGAACTCACAGAGATCTGCCTGGCTCTGCCTCCCGAGTGCTGGGATTAAAGGCATGCGCCACTATATGGTTTTGTTTTTGTTTTTGTTTTTATTCCTCCGGGGTTTCCTTTGTATTCTCTTCTCCTTTAGAAAGCACATTATTGACTTTCTTTACGACGGTCGACGGTTGAGGTGGAAAGAGAGACAAGGTCTTCAGAGTGACAGGCGTAGATAGTTAACCCTGTACGCCCCTGAAACGTCTCTGCAGTAGCTCTCCACTGCTCCCCTCCCACCACACCCTCTTGCTCCAACTGTCACGACTGTCACATGACAGCCCTTGGAGATCCCCATCCTCAGGTCTCCCTGTTCCTCCAGCCTGAGCTCTGGCCGAGGGTGGAAAACTCAGACCCTGCCTGAGCTCTCTTCTATTTCCTTAGCCCTCTCCTCTCATCATCCCTGAGGGAAATGTGTTTGAGAACACCGGGAACTGAAAGGAAAGAAGAAGTGGGCCATAAGGTAAGGCAAATGTCACTCTCCTCTGACGACCTTATTTCCATTCATTAAATGACTGTAGCACATCAGGGCAAACGCCAGCCAGTTCCAGTGTAGCAGACAATTGCCTCCCCCTGGGAAACTCGCCTTTTAAATTTGAGGAGTAGAAAGGGACTTTTCACATATCCAAGAACAGAAAGCTAGTCTGCCTTAGCCACCATCTAATTAGTGTTTGCTACCCCTAGGATGTCCGGTCGCCTCCCCATCCATCTTGAATAGCAGCTGGACTTTCTCAGTCATTTTGACGCCGGTTTGCAGAGCTCCTCATTCAAATTCTCCAGTGTGGTCTATCCAGGCCACCTTAAACAACTGCTCCATGGTGATCCCTCCCTAAGGGACAGCTAATGTAGCCTGTGTGACTGACCCCACTGATCCTCATACCCCACCTGAACCATGCAGGTAGGTCACATGACCACCTCGAAGTCACCACGTGGCCTCCTAGAACATATTCCTGTCTGATTTAAAGTTACCCACTCAACCTCCACTTGGAAAAGGTGCTTGGACAGCACTGGATCCAATGGAAGCATTGGCCCTTGAGTTCTCTCTTTCTCTGTGTGCTTCCTGACTTTGTATGTCTATGGCCTTTGGGTGGGCCTGATACCCCTAGGATGCATAAGTAATACAATGTTTCTAGCATGCATCTCTCCTGATCATTCGAAGAATGCTCTCCATCTCAATGAACCTCAATTAAGTGTGGGGAACACGCTATGCATTTTATATCTATTACTATCTTATCCACATTTAACCACCCAGGAGAAAGCCATGGCTAATTCATAGGAGCCTGACCTAGAATCCAGAGCCCTGGCTCTGCTATCAATAGGCTGTGTGTGAACACAAGTGCTGTATAGGTCTGAGTGTCCAGGTGGAGAGGAATAATACAATGGTAGGCTATGAAAAGTGCTTCGTACATGATGTATATGAATGTGGTTTCAATGATCATTGCTATGACTCTTCCCATTTTAAATATAACAAAACATAGGTTTAACAGCTATGTGATTTGCCCTAAGTCAGAAGGGTAACCTAGCTCTCCTGGGTTTGTGCCAAGGAACTTCTGCCCAGTCACAAGCAGTCACCAGTAGGTCTCTGATACCTAAATGATAAACTCTCCCCATACCACACAACAAAGGCACCAGATAGCTGGTGGGTGGAAATTATACGAATGATAGACATATCTGAGATGATGTTTTAGGGAGAAAGGAATTATTACATCAGGCGTGTGCCTTGTGTACACAGCCAGACACAGACTTTGTATAAAACCCTACCGATGATACAACAATTTCTTTTTTGTCCTTCGAGTCTAAGTATTCAACCAGACCTCTGGAATGGCAGGTGCATGTTCACCCGAGGGAAGCACCACGGGAAGGAAGAGCCAAACACTGCCTGTGTTCTATTTGATACAACTCCTCTCTCTGTCCCCTTGATCTGTGGAACAGCATGGGTTGTTTCCACCCTGTAGCCTGCCCCTGTGTCCGCAGGGAGAACAGTCTCAGACACGCCTGTGCAGCTCTGAGCTCCCACACGACACTTCTCTTGCTGTGGCTCACACTTGTCATGGATGACAGGGTTTCCTGGATACCAACTATCTGTTCACAAAGGCAGAAAGAATTAGAAAGGGCAGGGAAGACATTACAATCTGAAAGTAACTAGATTTTATTCAATCAAGACTTGGCTTGCCCAGAACCTTATATTTGGCTTGATGCATTAATTTCTTATTTACAAATGTGTTCTATTGTAAAGGTAGTTTGTTTCTGGAGAAAAATATACTCTGGCTTTCAGTCATATACATTGTTTTTAGTTTGTATCTTAGTGCACCATGGTGGTTAGACCATTGTTCCAAACATTCAGTGCCTCCTCTCTGTGTTTATCCAGCACACCGAGAGCGGGCTACCTCATGTGGCCTTCTTTGGCCAATGAAATGTGACTACAAATGACATTCTAGAGCACAGGCTGCAGAGTTATCCCCATGTCTCACCATTGCGCTGCCCTTTGCTGTCGTCAGCATAGTGACTAGAGCGAGCGAGGCTGTTCCATTCCCTAGATCCTGAAACAAAGAAGACATATGTGGACAGCAGATTTCCAGAGCCACCCCACAGCTGCCATACGATGCAAGCGAGGAGAACCTTTTTGTTATAATAAAACCACTGGGACTTGGGGGTTTATTGTGATTGCAGCAAAAGCTACTTAATTCTAGCTACCATACTCTCTAACACTTATGTAGATCATATTGATGTTAATCTAAAATCCCACATATTCGCTATCAAAAGCTGCTGACAATAATACTTAAAATGACCAGTCATTTTTTACAAGAACTAGAGGCAATATACTCTTATAGGAATAATATCATTCTTGTTAGTATTCAGAAGGCGAACTGGCCGTAGGCATGTTTTGATGCTTCTGGGCACGTCTTAATTCCCCTAACAATGGAGTTTTCATTCTAGGTGTTTGTTCTGTGCCCTGGAGAAATCTGCCGACCACAGACACTACACTTCTTCTTTTCAGTGTCACACTGGAAGCTTAGGCTAGCCTCATCATCCACTCCCTCAATTGCACACGCACAAAGACAAGTGAAAAGCAAAAGCCAAGTGAAAAGCAAAAGCCAAGTCTGATCTCGTCATCCAGAAAGAGCTCAAAGGTTAAGAACCCTTGCTGTTTCCTCTAAATGTGATTTGAGATTTAAAAAAATTCATTAGTGGCCCAAAGCTGTAACCAAATAAATTGTCAGACTCAGTATTTCAAGACAAAAGGAGGTTGACGAATGACAAGCCAGAGGAATGCTTAAAGAATTCTATTTGGGAATGTCACTTTTAGAAAATGAAATAACATAGAAACAGACATGTCTGCTCCACCCAATTCCTGGCTGGGAGGCCAAAACAATTTTTAGTACTTATTCATTTCAATAGGAAGCTATGTAAACCATGGGTCTGGTAACAGAGTACCAGTGAAGTTCAAAACACCCTGGATACAAATTACATATACACACAATTATAATATAGTAAATGAAGTATAACATATTAAATATAAATATACATTTACACATACTTTGGATTTCCTCTTAAAGAACGCGCCCCCAAAAGGATTTATTTATTTATTTATTTATTTATTTATTTATTTATTTATTTATTTTTGTTTTTCGAGATAGGGTTTCACTGTGTGGCCCTGACTGTCCTGGAACTCAGTCTGTAGACTGGGCTGGCCTCGAACTCTCAAACTCAAGAGATCCACCTTTCTCTGCCTCCCAAGTGCTGGGATTAAAGGCGTGTGCCACCACTACCCAGCTATTGGGCTATTTATTTCTAAGTGTGTGTGTGTGTGTGTGTGTGTGTGTGTGTGTGTGTGTGTATGTGTGTAGTGCATGTGAATGCAGGTACAGGTGGAGCTCCCAAGAGAGGAAGCTGGATCTCTTGGATCTGGAGTTATAGGGTGTTGTGAGCCACCTGACAGTGAGACTTGAACTTGGGTCTTCCACAAGAGCAGTACTTGCTCTTAACTGCCGAGTCATCTCCCCAGCCCCAAGTACTTTTTCTCATTTGTCACTTTCAGAGTCTAAATTAGCATCGTGTTTCCGACAACGGTTTCTCATGTTACGTTCCCTACAAAGATTCCTGTTTGAAATGAAATGAGCTGTCTGTGTCGTGGCCCACGTCTAGTTGGCTCAGCAGGATGAGAGGAAATGATGGGTCCTCCCTGCTCAGCCCCCACAGCCCATCTCAGTGTCAGGACGGGGACGTCAGGACTCACCAGACGTTGGGTAAAAACGGAAACGTCCTCTGTGCGGTTGTCAGAGTTCATCTTCAGTAGCCTCCCAAGTCTAGGGGGACTGACAACTGTAAAGGTTATCGTTCCGTTTCCTGCCTTGTCATCGCTGGTCACGGCTCTCAGGGCGTGAGACGAAAGTGCCTTCGTGGAACCTAAAATTCAAATACGCATCTAAGTACGAAGCACACAAAGGTGACCGGCTCCTCAAACAGTCTCTCTAGACTTCTGAGAACTGCCTGGAGAACGCACCGATATGAATGGGAGTGCTAGCTATTATCCAAAACTGGACAATGGGGGGCGGGTAGTGATCCCTGGGATATCTTCTCATGGACGTGACTTGCTCCTGAACCCTAGGAAAAACCAGCTTCTCAGAGCTTCTCCTCCAGCCAAGGCCTGGCATCTGTCTGATTCCCTAGAGAAAAGAGTCCGTGCCAAGGCCTCTGCGGCTCAGCCCTGGGCATGTAAAGAGAGATCTGATTGTGTGGTGCTGGGAACCCAAGAGACTGTGGGTCCTAGGAGGGTGGAGCTCGCCTCCTAAGTAAGTATGAGGAAGCTCCCTGGCCTGCATCAAAGGCCATGCGAATGTCAGGGTTTGGGGCACTGAAAGACCATCCTCGTAGGATGGAAGGTCTGACTGCTCAAAGCTTTCTTTGGGACCAGAATCTTCCCACATTTCTTGTTCTAACCTTCTCAAAAGGGCTTTAGCATGAGTCCTCTGCACAGTAGCCCTTGGAGTAGGTACTTTGTAAATGACTTTTGAGTTTTATCCAATAATATTAGTAAATAATAGCTATTTATGATAATATTATAGCTATATAATAATAAAATAATTATTTATCCAATAATAATCAAGCCTCCTAAATGACATCCAGTTTTGCTCTCCTTCCTTAGCCTTTGTGGTCTTGGATAGGAAGGGCCACCATATTTGATATTTAAAACCACATTAGGCATTTGATAATTCCAAGGAGAAGGCAGCTCTGGGTCTGGATAACTTCCAAATTTGCAAGGACTGTTCTGAGTCCTCATTATGGAGGCGTCATTCAAAACACTGGAACACACACACACACACACACACACACACACACACACACACACAAATAAACAAACGTAATTTAAAAGGTTTTCAGAAAGAAAATGTGATATGTCTACACAGTATAATAGTAAACCCTCCAGCATATACTACGAATTCCTTCTCCTTTCTTTCAGTTCCTCCTACAAGGGACAGAAGAGCCACTGACGTCATTTCCTTTCTTTCTTTTGTGACCGGAGGTGCAGAATTCAGGAGAATTTGGTCCTTTGCTGATGAACTGCTTGACTCTGGACTTACAGAAGCTTGCCTCTACAGCATTACCACAATACTTTCTGGGTTAATCTCTCCAACACTAGAGACCAACATTCCTTGAACAAGAGCCAAGTACAATTTGGATAAACAAAAAAAATCTACAGCCTAAGGCCACAGTATATTCCACCATGCCACCACTGAAGTTAAACAAACAAACTCTATGGTAGAATTCAATGTGAAAAATGCTTACAAAACCTCGTCTTGAAGAGTCAGTCACAGAGAAGGCAACAGAACCCATGCCAATTAAATACATACGAACACCTCCCATATATACATATATATATTCATGTTAAATCCACATAGATCTATATATGTATTCAAAATGTATGCAGTAAAATAAGACAAACTGAAACATTAAAATAAAATACAATAAAAATATGTTTTAATTTTACTTAGCTCACAAAAAATGTTTCACTTAGAGTAACTATTAAAAACTGATATTCAAATTTGGCAAAGCATAGAAGGTATAGTTAGTCTTAAAACATTCCCATTCTATGCACTCTTAATTATTTTGGCTTGCCATGCATATTTTATAAGTGTCAAGCCAAGGCTGAGTGTGCAAAGTTGCTAACACAGAAACTTCCAAAGTCTGATGTGCTGCAGAGGAAGTGCAAATGGTACAGTATGAACCAGATGTGAATTCAATTTCTTTTTTTTTCTTTTTTCTTTTTTTTTTGAATTCAATTTCTTAAAGGCTGAAATTTTTTTTTTTTTTGGTTGTTACTAACTTACACCAGGTAGCAATACTTCCCCAACCAAAGGGATTAAAGTGTGTAACATTGCTACGTAATTGTTGTGACTATTAACTTGCTGCACATTTTTTTGGTTGTGCATGTCAATATAGCAGTAATGCTTAGGAAACAAAATAAACACCTACCCTGATGTCCCTTTCTCGGGGAACTGACATTCTATAAGAGAATGCTGGCCTACACATAAGGAGAGGGGACACTTGATACGAGCTCGAGATTTGGGGTCAGAATTGCTATGCTCCCTGGAGAGCTTAAGACTTCTGTAAGCTCTGAGACACTGAGACCTCCTGAGTCTCCTATCCTTCAGCTGCCAACGGGGATGTTCAGAAGTTGTGTTGTTATATACTATTTCACTCAAAATTTGTATAATAACCCAATGTAGTAATTCAAAATGTAAGCATCAGTAGCTGAATGTCCAGCCTATAATAGGAGTAGATTTTCTACTCCTGCAATACCTCTAACGCAAATCATGCTTCTACAAAAACAACTGACTTTCCCCTGGGATTTTAGAATATGGAAGTTCTGACCACATGGTTCTGCAATGGCTGACATCGAACATCTTACATCATTCCCAGAGGCAAGATACAGCGTGCCTCCTTGCCCTTGACGGGACACGGCATAACATGATGAGGATGGGACCTTTCAAGGAAGATACGGAACGTGGCATCTATCATCACCTTACAGCTTCCCACACAGCAGCTGGGACAAAAAGCCCTCAGGGGACCGCTGAAGGCGCCATGCTGAGCAAGGTTAGGTGGGTCCCTGGAAAGGGGACAAGGTGACAAAACCACAGGAATCATGTCCATGCTAGGTAACTCTGACATACAACTGGTTGTCCCTGCTACTTGGGAAAGCTAACACAGGAAAAACAGTGGGACCAGGTGGGCCATGAGGTCCACCGGAACTCTGGGACTTCTGATTCCAGTTAGGAGCTTGCATTGAACATCACCACCACTCAAGAGAGGTGGGTATGAAGACTCCTTCTTCCTCCTGGCAGAGCTAGAACAGGAAACAAGGCAGGGTGGAGACGTGGCGACTAAGACAATCAACTGAGCCAACAGGGCAGGGAGGGTTTGTGAGAGAGGCCAGCATCTGAGTTCCAGCAGTGAGCTCTTGAGACAAGCAGGGGCTGTGTAGACGCAAGACTTGCTAGACAGAGAAACAGTCACCAGGACTGTGGCCAGTAACACACACAAAGCTGTAAAAACTCGACGTTTTACATGATCTTCTGAAGGTCAAACAGGAATTTGGCCGCTTTAATATATTTTTCTTTCCGGCTACACTGATTCAGTAAAACATTCACCAGAAACTCAGAAGTGTCGGAGCTACGGTGTTTCTGTCTTTCCTCTAATACAACTGTCATTAATTATTAAACCAGACTTTGCTGAGCTACATGAAAGGTACTTAATCTTTTGCAGCAGCCACAATTACCCTAGTTTTGGAATTTTAAAAATAGATTACCATGTTTTTCTGATTACTAAAATGTGGCTGATTATTTGTTTTTTTAAAACACTAAATGACTTCCTAATTGCCTCGGGGGCAGGGGGGAAATGGTAGACGTTTCATACTTATCCGGAGAGAAAATTTACAGAGCATGGAAAAATCAAGTTTTATAACAGAAGAAGCATGGGTGACAGATCCCTTGCTGCATTTGGAAAGGTTTCTCTCTGCAAAGTTAAAAGCTGAGGACAACTGAGAACTTAGAAATGAACCTTTAAGGGTGGGGCCGCAGCTCAGTGGTGAGGGCTGGCCTAGTTTCAACCCTCAGCATTACCACCATCACAATGAAAATTAACGAAACATTCCAGCAGTTACTGTAAATAATAATAATAATAATAATAATAGTAATAATAATAATAGCAAACCAAGTGTCATTTTCCTTGAAGTCTGTTACGGAAGCAGGAGGGTTTGCTCCAGCCCCTGCCGCCAATTTGTATTTTCTCCTTAAGTCACAGAGCCCACCAACTTCCCAAGGATATGTTACCTAACTCATAAGTACTGAAATATGGGTGCAGTGTCCAGCCCTGTGATCCCAGGCTAGAGCACTAGCCACCCGGCGGCTCACAACCATCTGTAACCCCAGTTCCAGGGGACCTGACGCCTTGCTCTGACCTCTGCAGGCATAGGCATGAACAGGGTGCACAGACATACATGCAGGCAAAACACTCATACACCTAAAATAAAAGAAATACATCTAAAAAAATGTTTTTAATAAGCCAGGCCCATTCCAGAGACTCCCATTCAACTTGTATAAAGTTAGAAGCAGGCACTGCTGTTTTGGGGATTGCTGGCTAGCTGGACCACAATAAATCAAGTCATTGGTGTCCTTCTCCATCTATGTTTGATTGCTAATGTCTGTCCTTTAAATAGGTTATGAGGCACAGGACTGCTCTGGCCTTTCCTTCTTCCCAACATTCAGGCCATGTTGAGATGTTATTGTTTCCACCTCAGTGCTTTTGTGGAAATAACAAATTCCAGCTTTTTTTTTTCTCTCTTTATTTTTTTACCCTTGCTATTGGGTAAATCTTTCCCCTTTCCTAAGAGCGTTGGCCAGAGTGGTTCACAGCTCCTTCTGTACCAGCCTGCTTTAGGTTATTGGCAAACAGTCACTCAAAGCCAGCACTAAGGGAAAACACTGGCAAGCCCTGGGTGCTGCAGACGACCTTCCGATTCAAAATCCATGCTGTGTGAAGAAAGTCAAAGGACATAGGGAAGGCTCTGAGTTCAGTTCCCAGCACCGTGTACCCGGGGCATGGTAGTGCAAGCCTCTAATTCCAGCACTTGGGAGGCAGAGGCAGGAAGATCAGAAGTGCAAGGTCACATGCAGCTGCTACACAGTGAGTTCAAGACCAGCCTGGGCTACAGCAGATGGAGCTCCAAATGCCTGAATAATAGAGCTCTGGGGTCTGTAAGGAGAGAAGGAGAGTAAACTACACAGACAGGAAAGACAGCCCCTTCCATGACCCCTTCCCACCGTTCTTCTCAGCCCTTCCTTCTCCAGGGAAGAGGCAGAGGGAAAGACAGAAGGATTGAGTGTGCCAGCCTTGCTGCTGTAAAATTTCTGCTGGGGATTCTGTTGGGGGGTAGAGGACTTAAGAGATGTTGCTAGAGTCACTCCACAGTGAGGGGCATCACTTTGTGCCATCCAAGTGGGTTTTCTGAATAGATAGGAAAACACTTAACCCCTCCCCTCCCCAACACTCTCTAAGCCTCTTACCTGGGAAGATGCTCAATCCTCTGTTGACTTCTAAGCTAATGATCAGAGCTCTGGCCGTGACGCTGAAGATTTGCCGCGGTGCAAAATTCAAACCGTCAGTCACCTGGAAATTAAAGCCTCCTGACATTGCTCCTTCAAAAGAAGAAGATACACTCTGGTCAGTTTGATTATCCTGAAAAACGTCACCTACCTCCACGCTCTCTCCCTCCATGGTTCCCTGCAAGTAAGTCATAGCAAGTTTTGCAATGTGTTAATTAGCCACTGAGCTCACTGAATCAAACGCTGCTGCATGCCACATACATTTGGATCCACAACAGAGAGCCCAGAGGACTGTGGTCCCATAGACTGCATCACCCAGAGATGTCACAGCCTGCTTAGGATGTTCCATGATGTTTGCATACTGATGAAATCATTTCTCAGTGTGTCCCTGACTTTAAGTGACACTGGATTGTATTATTGACAAGAAACAAAGTTAAGACACATCAATAAAGGTTAAAATGCAGATTCCCTTGACCTCTGACATAGTAAAAACAAAGCACAGATGTGACCACTGAGAAATTTTTGAAAATAAAAAAAATACTCATCACCTGTATTTGTTTTGAAAGCAATCCATATCAGTGAAGTAATATATGTCTATAACCACATAAATAATTCTTGGAATGTTAAGAGAGCTCTATACTGAAAATCAAAACTTAAGGGAAGGGAATTTTTAGCATCCTGCAACTACTACAAACAGTTACACTTTTAGTGACCTATGCAGAAGAGAAGGTAGGAAGACCGCAGCTCAACCCTGCACAAAGAACTGTGGGCAACTAGGAAATGCTGAGAGCAGGAGAAATAGGCTTTCCCAGGGAAGAGCACACTGATTGGCTACCCAATGCCAAACAGCCAACCCTTAACACACACACACACACACACACACACACACACACACACACACACACACACGCATATGTAACAATGAAAAAAGAGGCCATAAATTTGAAAGAGAGTTGGGAAGGGTACATGGGAGCTTTGGGAGGGAGGAAAGGAAAGGGCAGGGGGATAGTATATAATTATATTATAATCTCAAAAGATAAGAGAAATTAACAAACAAATATCCATGTCAAGCTAACCATATTCTGAGTGGAAAGAGAAGGGAAAGGAATGACCGGGCCTCACTTTCATTAAGGATCTGCATGCAGATCACACTCCTACACTGTCAGGGACTAGGAATGCCGTAAAGTGGAAAATCGACTTATGTACATCACTGAAATGGAGATGGACCAGCATCGACCCAGATCCCCAGGGTGCTTTACCAGTCTGACTCACAAGGCAGCAGGCAAGACCTCTATGCAGGGAGACTGGGGGGCCACATTCCCATCACTCTTTGAAAATGTCCATCTAGCAGTAAATTAAAAGCCTACAAGCCCTTACAGAATGTGCTAGGTAGAAATGTGTCTTTGCTGCCCAGGGGGAAATAAGGCAAGGAATGAAGGCTGTATGGTCAGACTGCAACTAGGTATGGGTACTCCCTTAGTAACACAGATTGACACGAGGTAGGTGGATACTTAACATCTTTTAAGTCGTAGCTAAGCAGAGCTTACTAGGAAGCCCCGAAACCTCACTAGAATGTTCACAGGTGGTGGGTTTTTTGTTTTTTGTTTTTTTGTTTTTAACCAACATGTTCATAAGTCACCATTAAAGAGCCAGAGACTGGGAAAGAAAAGGGCACTGAGTGTGTCGAACTCCTAACAGGGCTCACAACCAACTGTTTTGCATTTATTTGCTCTCCTGGAAATAGCTTTTCAAAGTTGTATTTAGTGAAACACAGAATTAAAGAGAGAATGCCTTCTATCACTAGGAATTCTGAAAGTACCTTATGAATCCAGAAATAAAATAGGGACAGAACCGGAGGAATTTCATCAAAACGAATACAAAATGTTACACAGTGTGAAACCTAACACTAAGTAGATCAAAGAAGACCAGGAAGGAAGCGACACATAGGGTGATCTGTAGACTTTCTATGGCAGGGCTCGGAGTTTTCCCAAAGGTACTTTCAGGAGGGCAAGTGATGGAGAGCCCCTGGCTGCCCACATCTTCCCTGTATCAAACGACTTGCGTTGTTGTATGGACTGGCGAATTCAATTACAGCAGAGCACTCTGCAAATGTAAGATGCTAAGCGAGATTAATTAAACCTTCTCCTTTGTTTGGGGCTGGTGATAGATGGATGGACAGCTGGTTTCAGCAACAGAGGCATCTGCAGCTGGGCTCCAGTCCTTTGAGAGTGAGCTTGTCTCAATGTCCACTTAGGAAAGAGAATGAATTAGCCCTCGCCTTATCCTGGCCCCAACGTCCCTTTTCTTCTTCTTCTTCTTTTTTTAGAAGTTATTTTCTCTTATCTACTAAAAGCAAATATTGACCTGGTAGCTGACAAGTCAATCAACCCAGAGAGCTCAGGGTTGTTTCCATCCATCACTGCAAATGGTAACCCCGTCCTCCTCTGACCCGCCATGCCCTTCAGTGGAGAAAGACCCGCTTCAGGGGCAGGCCAAGCTGAGTCTTTCTGAACTGTAGGTCTCTTCATCTCATAAATAAGGTCATGACTCTGTGTGGCTCAGAGGACTAGGAGCACTTGTGCATCGACACGTTCAGTGTGACGGTGTCTCCTGCGCTGCCTGTCTGTGGCCACCACATGAGAGCGAGCATCCACATGCTAAACTGTGTTCAGATTCTTGGGGGAGTGTTAAGTGCACAGATCATCAGGGCATCATTACCTCTGAATTTAGAGGGTGTCTTCGCTTCCTTGTCTTTATTATATTCTCAAAGAAGACAGTTTAAACTAACTGGGGAAAGAGTGAGATTTAAGCTTTCAGGTTATGCATTCCTGGATCGAGATCCTTCCCTCTCCAGCTGCTGCCCATCCTGGTCCACTGACAAGGACAGACTTATAACAAAGCCACGCCATCCTGGCAGAGTTCCTGGGCCAACTTTCCAGTAAATGTCGTCGGTATTGATTCACTGAATGACTAACAGGAAGCAAAAAGGGCCTCCAACCAACATCAGGATCTCATAAAGACAGTGACAGCCATTCACTCATGAATACAATGCTTGTACAAAAACTGCTTTGTTCACTCACGCATCCTCAGCATCTAGAATGGTACTACCTGACACACAGTTGGTGTTCAAAATTATTTGTTCAAGAAAGTTGTATTTATGAAGCACCTATACTATGTTCTAGTCAACGTTTGGGTGGGGGGTGAGGATACCAGAAAGTCTGCTCTTTCTTAGAACGCTTGCACTGCCATGGGGAAGGGAGATAAAAAGCAGAGATCTAACTCAACCTACACTAGTCTCACAGACAGGGCAAGAGTGGAGAGTCACAGAGAGATGCTGCGCCATGGGGTGGAATAGGCTCTCATGGAAGGTAACTGACCTTCCATGCCCTCCTGAGTAAGCCTCAAGGGAGGCACGGGCAGGCTCTAGTGATTTTATTAGCTTTTCTAAACATGTCCTTTAGAAACCTCCAGGGCTTGGGAAGTTTCTCCATCCTGTGCTCTTCAGTCAGCAATTCTGAGGTTCGACAGCCCACATCACTCGCTGCTCAGAACACAGCTACTTGACCCTGCTCTGCGACTTACCAGAGTGTACGAACACCAGCTGACCCTCATCGATTTGCGCCTGAGTGAAGTTCTGGACGCTTCTGCCGGGAACGGACTTGAGAGCCAGGTGCCCGTTGCTGGGAGGAGTGACCCAGTAGACCAAGTCCTGTGGGGAAGAGTCCCCATCTTCTGCACAAAGGTCATCTCTGGTCATCTCAGTGACAGAATTCACCCACACCTTAAAGAGAAGAGAACCGATTTCAGTCCACGCACATAGTCAGGACCCGGGGCCCCATTGGAAAAGATTAAAAAACAAACAAACAAAAAAAAAAACTAAGCCAGTTCACCGGAATTTTTAAAGAATGGAGTTGCTTTTTTAAATTTTAATTGTATGCATATAGGTGTTTTACCTGCATGTGTGTCTATGTGACACATACATGTCCCGGTGCCAGCAATTTAGATGAAAAGTATTCACTAACGATGTACTCAACGTTAATTACTCAACAGTGCATATGCACTGATGTAAATATCTAACTGTAGAGCCAATGGTTACAAAGCACCCTGTGTGCCGAACCAACACTAAATACACCACACGAATCTCAGCTAATGCAGCATCTGCTTCATTAGGTTGGTTTGAGAATATCTACACATTGCTTTCAGCAGCTAATAGTCTCACCAGCTTTTAAACAGTCGGGGAGGAGAAACACACATTGCACATTTGTTATTCCCTTACTCTTCCTGTCTTACAGGAAAACAAGGGCCTGGGTTCTTTGTTCTCGTGCGGTCTGCCGTACTGATGGTTCATATCTGTAACCATAGCCGAGAAACATGGCTGCTTTCCTCTGTTAAAATCTATGTGCATTGCCTAAACATCTCTCTCTGTCTCTTGCTCTCTCTCACTCTCTCCTCACACCCATCTCTTCCACACTCTGTGTGTGTGTGTTCAGGTGTGTGTGTATGCATATTCATGTGTATGCAGGCACACACACGTGTGTGTGTGTGTGTGTGTGTGTGTGTGTGTGTGTGTGCACATGCCTGTGGAGACCAGAGGAAAACCTCATGCATCTTTCTTCAGGGCCATGCACTTTGTCTGTTTTTTAGCAAAGTCTCTCACTGGGACCTGGGGCTCACGGATTAGCTCAGGCTAACTGTCCAGAGAGCTCCACAGATCTGCCCATCTTTACGTCGCCAGCACTGAGATTACAAATGCATCACCGTGACTGGGGTTTTTATGTGGATACTGGGGATCAAAGCCAGGTCCTCACACATGCATGGTAAACACTTTACTGACTGTACTTAA
Source organism: Peromyscus eremicus (assembly GCF_949786415.1). NCBI lineage: Eukaryota > Metazoa > Chordata > Mammalia > Rodentia > Cricetidae > Peromyscus > Peromyscus eremicus. The sequence continues at coordinate 39,574,931 of NC_081427.1, forward strand.
GCATCTTAACAGCTCACCAAATTTATTGTTCATCTACCATGTGCCACCAAGTATTTTGGACACTTGGACTGTATCAGTGACTGAAACGAAGGAGTCACGTCCTTGTGGAACCTGCACTTCAGCAGAGGGCACAGAAGGACACAGAGAAGAGGCAACAAGCACAGTAGGAAGTGAACAATGCAGTGAGTTATAACATCACTACACCATGAAAAAGATAAAGTGAGGGGATTCTGGGATCTGGAGGAAGGCCGAATGGGATGAAAGAGAGGCCATGCATATATGTGCATATTCAGGCATGGGAGAAGAAGTTGGTGCAGGGCAACACTGGCGTTAGCTCAGGAGTAGGAGGGGTGGTGAAGAGGCCATTGTGGCAGGAAGAAAAGAAGCAAGATAAAGGAGAAAAGGAGATGTTTCAAGACAGAAGAGATGGCCAAATATGCACTGTCAAAATGTCAGCTTGTCCTCAAGGGCAGGGGGAGAATTCAAGCAGAGTCCTGACCTGGTACCTGAAGTATCCAACCAGTCTGGTTTCATGTTGTGATGGTCTGTAGAGGCAGGGAAACCTGCCAGTGGGTGACTACAAGGACCCCAGAAAGAAGGACAGAAGGAAGGCTTCAAGCACAGCGCGACGGGAAGGGGTCTGGTTCTGGGAGTCTGCTGAGGGTGCGCATGAGAATTACAGGGGGAGAAAAGTGGGGGGCTGATGGCATGTTTGGGGCCTTGCCAGTGAGAAGGGGACATTCCCACATTGAAAGGTGGACAGCTTCACGGGGGGGGGGGTGGGGGGGGGGGGAGACTGCGGAGATCAGGAGTTCCCTGTTGAGTCTAAAATGATTTGGACACTGAGTCTCATCAGGTGGAACCGGAATGCCAGAGTTTCTAGGCTCAGGGAGTCATATGATAGGGTGATTTGAATAAGAATGGCCCCCATAACCTCATATATTTGAATGCTTAATTACAGGGAGTAGAACCCCTTGATAGGATTAGGAGGACTAGGAGGTGTGGCCTTGTTGGAGGAAGTGTATCATTGGGGGTGGGCTTTGAGGTTTCAAAAGCCCACACCAGGCCCAATTGCTTTCTCTGCCTCCAACTTACAGATCATATGTAAGCCCACAGCTACTGTTCCAGCACCACGCCTGCCTACCTGCTGCCATGCTCCCAGCCATGATGGCCATGGACTCACCCTCTGAAATTGTAAGCAAGCTCCCAGTTAAATGTTTTCTTTTGTAAGTTTCCTTGGTCATGGTGTCTCTTCACAGCAATAGAAAAGCAACTAAGACAGTTACTGACTTGAAGATCAACTCATGTCAATAGCAACAACACTGCTCAAAATTCAAATGCTTATATTAAAACTATTTGTGTTAAAAAACACTGGGTTTTGTGTTTGTCCAGTGACAGTCGGGGTTCAAGTCGCTGTCTTGGTACTTACTAGCAATGTAACCTTTCCACATCTCTTAATTTCTCTGGGTCCTAATTTCTTCATCAGTAACAAGGAATGACGGGGTGATTATGTATGCTGGGTGATTTGATTTATGTATTTAGCACAACTTTACCTGACACAGCAAGTCTTCAATAAATACTAGCTTTGTGTTACCCATTTTCTTCAAACGTGATTTGGTTGTGGTGCTCAGTGACAAATCCAGATTCTTTTATGTGCCAAACAAGTGTCCCATCGCTGAAGATACACACTCAGCCCAAACACTAGATTTATTTTTATGTATGCATGCCTGTGTCTATACACACATATATGTGTGCAGGTACCCTAGCCGGCCAGCAGAGGGACTCTTATCTACTGAACCTAGAGTTACAGGCCGTTTTGAGCTGCGCCATGTGGATGGATGCTGGAAACCAAACCCCAGGCTGAAAGAGCAGCAAGTGCTCCCAACCAGCAAGCCATCCTGTGGGACACTCTTCAACAGCACTCAAGAGTGTCCCTGCTGTGGTGACATCACCAAGGTTATTTCCTAACCACACACTTCCTAGTCTGCTTAATGCCACAGCATCCATGATGGGATGAGGAGGTCACCTGTTAAAAATTGCGATTACTGATGGGTTCTCTCCCGCTGTTTGGAACACACTCGTTTTTTTTTTTTTTGTTTTTTTTGTTTTTTTTTTTTTTTTTCTTTGCGCCTTTCCTGGAACTCACTTGGTAGTCCAGGCTGGCCTCGAACTCACAGAGATCTGCCTGGCTCTGCCTCCCGAGTGCTGGGATTAAAGGCATGCGCCACCACCGCCCGGCTCAACTTTTTAATGTCTACTAAAACCACAAAATTAATGGAGTATTCAAATGACAAGATGTTGGCCTTCATTTAACTTGTGGAAAGGCTGCAGTTTCTATAAAATATGTAAGTCAGCGTGTTTAATGAAATACCATGCCCAGTCATTCCTGTTTCAGGCTTTACATTTTAAAATCATTCCATGTGGCTTATTTTTATTTCCTCAGGAATGAAAACTGATTTGGGAATGTGCTACCATTTCTCTTCCTATGATTTGTAGACACTCATTTTTTCCAATCAAAGCACAGACGAGCCGCCAGAGCACATTTTTCCACCCTAGTCCCTCTACGGCTACACGGTGCTTTCCCCCTCTCACGTCTGGAATATACCATCTTCCAAAACAAATGGAAAACCTGTCCCTTAAAACAAACACTCCCTCAGGTCTTCATTTCTACTCATATCCAATGTAGGTCAATCAGCAGCCCCAATGCTTCCAGGGCAGCTTGGTTCGGTGCCCAGCATTGGGACATAGTAACTTCAGACAGGTAGGGGAAAGGACATTGATGACCTCGGACTTGAATTCAGATCTGAAAGTGATCCAAGGTTCAAAAAATAACTACCTGAAAGACAACAACACTCAACCCTGGGGCATGCCATCCAAATTCACCTTAGCGTGTAAGAAGTATGGTTGACCTATGGGCAAACCTATTGGTTCTAGTTATGACCCAATGCCATTCAAGTTGTGATACCGACATTCAAAGACCCCGACCTTTGTTTCGGATCTCAGGGGAGTTGTGGAAAATGTTCTGAACTCGCTGCCCTTCTGTGTGGCGCTCCAGGACGGCAAGTGACTCTTAGCCTTTCCTTCTTCCACTGTGCCCAGTTGTGAAGCTCCTTTCAGTGACAAGGACTGGCCAAAAACAAACAAGCTGGGCCAGGGTGGAGCTAGCTCTGAGGGAGAATTCTTGGCTAGCACACCCCGGGCCCTGCGTTCAATCCCTAGCACCATCCAAAGCCAAGCCAAGCCAAACAAACAGCAAATTAACTAAATGGTTCTATTTTTAGAGTAAAAAGAAGGCAAAGCACTATAGTATTACACTACAGTGGTATAGAAACTTGGAAAATGAAGAAATGAAGCCCCCTTGTGGACAGAATTTTATGTGGCCTGTTTTTTTTTTTTTTTTTTTTAAATCACTAGTTATGCTTAGACACAAAAAGCACTTTTAGGGACCGACTTCAGAGCCACTCGGGATGGCCTGACTCTGAGTCTGGGTTGTCAAAACACAAATGATCCCACACACTACCAAACGGGCTTAGCGACAGAACTGAAAGGCTGGTGGTTTCGGGATGTATCTTGTTACTGCAGAAGAAATGCATTCCTTGAAATGCTGAGTTAGAGAAGGTCATGGTTGGACTTGGGCTCTGAACTCCCATCCGGAGTCCAGGATGCCATGGGGACTCTAGTCTCCCAACCTTCACGGCCTTCTCCAAAGCAGACTCCAGGTGGACATTCTTGCTATCACAGACCCTGACAAGAGTAAGAAGCATAAGGCCATGTCAGATCACCTGAAGGAGGTCAGAAATGACATAAAATCTGGGCCAGGGAGATGGCCCTGCAGGTAAAGGCAGCTGCTGTCAAACCTGAGGCCCCGAGTGTGATCCCTGGGACCTACAATGGAGAAGAAAAGAATCAACTCCCTGCAAGTTGTCCTCTGACCCCAACACTTGTGTTTGGTGCACATGTGTGCCCCCCTCCATGCCCCAAAATAACAAATGTGATTTAAGAAAGAAGAAAAAAAGAAGGAAAGAAACGTGAATCTGAAGGCCTTGTGGGAGCCACATTTTGCCTCTGTCCTAGATTCTGTCTCTGTCTAACTTTGTTATTTGGACAAGTCATGTCCATCTACTGCCTACACCCCACCCCTACTCCCTGCAGCCCAGGCCCATGCACACACTAGAGGAGTAACCTCCTCCTAACCCACTCCCCAGCCCATCACCTCCTGCAGCCCAGGCCCATGCACACATTAGAGGAGTAACCTCTTCCTAACCCACTCCCCAGCACATCACCTCCTGCAGCCCAGGCCCATGCACACATTAGAGGAGTAACCTCCTCTTAACCCACTCCCCAGCACATCACCTCCTGCAGCCCAGGCCCATGCACACATTAGAGGAGTAACCTCCTCCTAACCCACTCCCCAGCCCATCACCTCCTGCAGCCCAGGCCCATGCACACATTAGAGGAGTAACCTCCTCCTAACCCACTCCCCAGCCCATCACCTCCTGCAGCCCAGGCCCATGCACACATTAGAGGAGTAACCTCTTCCTAACCCACTCCCCAGCACATCACCTCCTGCAGCCCAGGCCCATGCACACATTAGAGGAGTAACCTCTTCCTAACCCACTTCCCCAGCCCATCACTTCAACTCTCACATTTAATTCCATGTTCCTGGGAAGCTGCGAGCTTTTCCTACTTCCTCCCAGTCCTTAGGGTCCTTCACTGTAACTGTGAAGAAGAACCAATAGTGCTTGGCCATCATGATCTCAAGCTCTTAACCTAAGTCTCTCTCTCTCTCTCTCTCTCTCTCTCTCTCTCTCTCTCTCTCTCTCTCTCTCTCTCTCTCTCTCTGTCTGTCTTAGCTAAGAGTTCTTGACCAACACCAGGCATAGAATAAATACTTCAGAAGTATTAGCTACCGCTGTGACTGGGAAGTGGCCATTCTCTTCACCAATGAACTGCTCTGAGATACAGAGAAGAAACGTCACTGTCAGAAATGATCCTCTAAATTTGGGAAGAATTAGTCACATATTTGCTCCTGGACAATGTACTCTTGTAGCTGTTATTTTAATTTAGTGCATACACTCTTCATATTCACTTCCCACACTGTTGACAGGCCCAACAATAATTCTTTAGTATTATTGGCAATGGATTCATGGAACTCCCTGCAATATGACCAAGACACTTAGCCTTTCCATGCTAATTTGCCATTGTGACTAGACAGTCTAGTGGGAAAGACAGAAATATTTTGAAAACAAAAATAATTGGGGGCAGAAAATAATAGCAAATCTTAGATTCTATGAACTGCCTAGACAGGCTTTCTATGTTAATAAGGCCAATCCTGGCTGCTTACTGGCTCCTTTTCTAGTTGAAATTAGATTGAGATTGATAGTATGTATTAATATTGTGCTGTAAAACTTCAATAAACAAACTACATTGTTCTAAAACTTCAGGCAACTTTATTCACTCTGTGTGTGTGTGTGTGTGTGTGTGTGTGTGTGTGTGTGTGTGTGTGACCTCAACTCTACCCCTTTTACTTGGGATATTTAAATTCTTGTCATTTGTTATTTTGACTCCTTTGTGACTATGGCTTTGGATGACCACAACAGTCCATAAAGTGAGCTGTCCGGATTTGAACGAAGATACCAATTGTTCACCATCCCATCCTACTTCCTAGCTGGGAAGGGCAAATCCGTGTGGAGGGGCAATGAGCAGGTGGAGTTAACTTGGCTGGCAGAGGTGGAATGATGAACAGTCATAAGGAATCTTCAAAGGTGAGGACAGCAAGCAGGCTTCCCTGCCTGGAAGACAGAGGACTCTTAATGTAGTAAACTTGGGCAGCATTTGGAGAGTAGGCTGTGGGTGATTAGAGGTGGTAGCAACTTTGTCATAACCCTATGGTATCAGTTTCTAGGAGTTCAGGATTAGTGATTTCAACAGATAAACCCCTAAAACTCAACTCATAAAAGGCCAAGTTTCAGGACTCGATGATGGCTCAGTCGTAAAGTGCATGCCACACAGGCATGGGCCCTGGACAATCCTCAACGCTCACATAAAAAGTCATGTCTGTCTGGCATGTGCCTTTAATCCCAGCACTGGAGGTAAAGACTGGGTACTCCCTAGTGCTTACAGGCCAGTCAGGCCAGCCCAACTGTGAGCTTCAGTCCAGTGAAAGACTGTCTCAAAAAACAATGAGGTGGGAACTTGGTTGAAGAAGATACCCAATGTCAACCTATATTCTCCATATATATGTGCATATCCACTAAATGCATGTGTATATATGTATATATATGTATGTATGTATGCATGTATATATATATACACACACACAAAGGTCATGTTTTCCCAGAAACAGAAAGAGGGAGAAAGAGGGAAGGAGGGGCATTGTTCATCCATATCAACACATCTGGCTTTGATAGTTCCATAGCTTGCAATGCCTTTCAATTATTCAAAGTAGTTAATACATTTTACACACCAACCCTGTGTGTGTGTGTGTGTGAGAGAGAGAGAGAGAGAGGGAGGGAGGGAGAGAAACAAGGTATTTTGGTACTGAAGATTCCATTTCATTTAACATATTTTTTTAAAGTACTGATTTGGAACCATAGAACCTGTAACTTGCAGATCATTCCCACAATGGGTGGCAGGTGTGGACTCTGAGCTCAGACTACCTAGGCTCAAATCCCACTTTTACTAATTGTATGGTATTTGTCAAGTGACTTAACCTTTCACTGCCTCAAATATTTATTGTAACCCTCCTTTAATTTCAAGAATTATTGAAAGAATTAAATAAGAAATTATAAATCAGTGATACATTTATAGCTGGGCCTGACTCATGAAGAGGGGAGGGGCTTGCAAATGTTGTCTGCTTCCCAGTCTTTTCTCTGGAAACAAAAGAAAAAAAACTGCATCATACTGGGGGGGGGGGCGGTTCTTATGCTCAGAAATCAACTCTCAACATGGCGCTGATATTTATCCTTCTCTTTTTCCCACAAGTTCTTCCCACCACTCCAAGTTCTTCATGGCAGGCTTACTTCAGACTGCTCACCTTTGTTCTGGAATACTCCTTGACTAAGAAGGCTCCTCCCTCTACTGTGCATACAAACAAATCCTCTCACAACCCCAGCCCTACGTCCAGAAGAGTTCATAGGAGTGAATGGCAGACTCATCTCCTTAGAGAGGTCCACTTGTGGCCTGGCCCTTGGCTGGTACCTGAGACTGTTAGCCAGTTTTCTACACTGACTTAAACGTCCCCCAAATGGTAACAGGGGTTCACGCTGTCTAAACCATTGTGGGAGACTCCTCCTTTTCTCCTGGGGGCCTGGGATTTGTTCTTACCAGGCAGAAGGCGCCTGCCTACCTGACCAGTCCCAGAAAATATTTTGGCAACTAATGAGCTTCGTGGTAGAAGTCACTTTGCGTATGTTGTCACACGTTGCTGGGCCAATCGACTGTGCCCTGAGTGACTTCACTGGAAAAGCACTCTGAGAGCTGACCTAGTTTCCTCTGGACTCCACCCCGTGTGCAGCTTCCCTTTGCTGATTTTGCTTCACTCTGTTTCCCTGAAATAAATCTTAGCCACCGCACGCCGAGTCCTGGACATGTCTGCCAATCCCACCTAGGGGAGGGAGGCCTTGGTTCCCCTAACACGCATGCTCCCTTAGAAAGGTCTTGTTCATGGAGAGATCTTCCCTCTCTGCAAAGTCAGTGCTCAACGACCAGAATCATCCTGAATGGTGGAGAGAGTGTCTGAGAGGGACTGGGCTCCAAGGTCACGCCTTCCTTTATGACTACACTATGCTTTGACGTTCCCGGCAGTTCCTTTGGGAGGACTGTGAAAACACCACCAGTTAAAGCAGGGACCAGGACTCAGTGAACTTTCAATAAACGTACGCTTTTATAGCAGCGTTTAACCACCATTGACAGCTACAGTTTCTTTCAGTAACTAACAGGTCACTTCTCAGACGACTCTGCAAGCAACCTCTGTGGGAACTGCTACAGAAGAGCCTGTGTGGGGGAGAGGGGCAAACGTAACCCAAAACAGGAGGTTTAGACGCTCGGCCAGCCAGTACATAGCATTCGAGGAGAACCGGGTAAAGACTGCGAGAAAACTCAAACTAGTTCCAAAGGCGTAAGTACTGTCCTCGGGAAATGCAGAGGCTGAATAACTCACCACGCTGTAAGATAACTGAAGTGCTAAAAAGCCTATTCCTAGGTCCCATTGCCTTGAACAAATAATAACAAATACTGAAACTCCAGCCATTTTCAACAATGCGAGACCTGCTACCTAGACTGGCCTACACAGTGGATTCATGGGTCCTGGAATACTTCATAAACTGAGGTCAAGGTTTACTGCTTCCGACTTCACTTTCATCCCTTTCTTCCTGTCCTCTCTGCCATCTGTCTGGCCACCACTGTCAACAAAGGTCCTTTGCTGCTGCGTCAGCGGTCACCCATAAATAGTGATGTGCCAGTGCCATTCCGTGGCATGGTGGGCGAGACACTTCCCACTTTGAAAATAAGAAAAAGGACTTGGTTGGCATGAGCAAAGCCCTGGGAACTCCAACACCAATTAGACACCAAACACAATACCCCTTAAGTTAAAGATAGTTGATGTTTGAAATCCCTCCTTCAAAAAGCACCCCGAAGAAAGCATGTGGAGATTGTTAGAGGGTAAGTCAGTAGAACTACCAGCCAGCCCCTAGTCAGGACCCTCATGCCCCCAAGTTTTAGTTTCCTATCTGAAAAAGGGAGACAGTTTGATACTATTTTTTAAACGATAAAATGTATCAAGAACATACATAGTGATACATACCCAAGCATGTATATACACATCCAAAGTAGTATACATACACAACTAGTATGTATACTGCTGAATATACAATCCATAATATATACATTTTTGTTTTTATTTGACATTTACAAACTGAATGTGGATTTAAATCACATAAATTTGTAAGATACAATGTGTGTAATGATCAAGTCACAATAACTGATATTTCCATGTCCCTAAACATTTATCATATTTGTCATTTGGTTGATAACCTTCAAACTCCTCTCTTCTAGTTCTTTATATGAATGTTTCTTGTATAGATCAGGAGACCATGTGAGTTGTTTACTGACTAACACTGTCAAAACTCATGATAAACTAATGGAGCCTTCAAGACCCACAGTTAAACTCAACCCCATGGACAATCAGAGACTGTTACCTGGGTTTTCCTATTCTTCAGCTGTGAATATAATGAGCTCCAGAAATGGAGGGAGGACCAGTGAAGTACTCCAAGGTTCCCAAGGGAAAGAATGAAAGGCAGTGTGAAGGAAGAGGAAGAAAAAGTATTTCAACAATGGAAACTAACTGTATTTGCTTAAACATTCTGTCTTGGAAGGGGTTAAAACGGCTCTCGTGGGACCCCGAGTTAGTTCTCAAGAGAGTATGTGCTTATAAAAGAACCCAAACCCCTCCCTCTTCTCAGGTCTCCGCTTGGTCACGGGACGTCTTCTTCCAGGAGCACCTGCCATCTCAATGCCTTTGACACGAGGCCTTCACTGGAGCTGGCATTAGCTCTTAGGGTCTCCAGGATCCAAAACTGTGAGCTACACTAACCTGTTTTCCCTCCAAATCACCCCAACTATTTCATGATAGCAATGGGAACAGCCCACCCACAGGCCTGTGAACGAGAAGAGTGGGCTTGTTTTTGAAGGGGTAAAATCTGGCCTCCGTGGTATTCCAAGCTAGTGTTCCCTGCTTAGACCAATTACAGACGTCCAACTCTAAGGAACACCTTTTTAACTTCTGTACTGTTTTATTAACTCTTCGAGAATATTATGCAATGTATTTTGAGGATATTTACCAGCTCCCAGTTCTTCCTCTTACCACACTCTCCCATCCCTTCCCATCCAACTTTGAGAATTATTCTTCTTCTTCTTCTTCTTCTTCTTCTTCTTCTTCTTCTTCTTCTTCTTCTTCTTCTTCTTCTTCTTCCTCCTCTTCCTCCTCTTCTTCTCCTTCTCCTCCTTCTTCCTCTTTTTTCTTCTTCTTCCTCCTCCCCGCTCCTCTCCTTCTCCTTTTCCTTTCTCCATTGAGGACAGTTTGTATTGCCCAGCTAGTCTAGGGATTGGGGCCTGCCCTAGTGTGTGGTCCGTCCATCAGGGGGCACATCATTAAAGAAAACTGACTCTCCTTCTCCCAGTAGTTATCAAATGTTAACAGTTCTTCAGCTAACCATGAAATTACAAGTCTATCTTCCTCCATGTATGTTGGGATTTTGTTTGGCCAGAGCTTTCAAAAGTCTTGTGCAAAAGCAGTCACAATCACTGAGTCCATTTGTGTATCTGTCATGTCTGGAAAACACTGTTTCCTTCATGTTACCAATCTTTCTGTCCCCCTCTTCCAAAAAGATTCCTGAGCCTTGAGGGAAGGGGTATATGTGGTTTGAATGAAAATGATCCCCACAGGCTCACAGGGAGTGGCACCATTTGCAAGTGTGGCCTTGTTGAAGTAGAGGTGGCCTTGTTGGAGGAGGTGTGTCACTGAGGGTAGGCTACGGGGTTTCAGAAGCTCAAGTCAGTCCCAGTGTCTTATTCTCTCTTCCTGCTGTCTGTCAACCTAGATGTAGAACTCTTAGCTCCTTATCCAGCACTATGTCTGCCTGCATGCTGCCATGTTTCCCTCCGTGAAGGTAATGGACTAAAGCTCTGAACCCGTAAGCCAGCCCCAATTAAGTGTTTTCCTTTATAAGAGTTGGTGAGGAGTTGGTGTCTCTCCACAGCAATAGAAGCCCTAACTAAGACAGGATGTGACATGAATGTCTGATTTGGGGATGAACACTCCAGTCTTTTGTTGTCTGCACATTGACGACTTGGAGGTCTCTTGTAGCTGCCATCTACTTCAAGAACCATTCTTACATGTGCATTGTACATAAGCAGACATCAAGCCTGATCACAGCCACAGAGCATAATTTGCAATTTCCTGATATTAAGTGCTGCTCACCAGGACAATATTAACTTTCCCACCTCCACACAGCCAACAGTGGAGTCATGACTCTTACCCAGATCCACCTACTGCAAAACTTACTCTCCTAATCATCATACTATCCTTCTAGGGGGAACTGTCCATGTGTAGACACCTCCCTAACCCACTACAAAAAGACCCTGTCTCAGCAAGGACATCGTGGGTGGAACCTGCTCAAGAAATGCAGAAATCGAGGCCAGCAAGATGGCTCAGCAGGTAAAGGCACTTGTCACCAAGCCTGACAACTTGAGCTAGATCCCTGAAACCCATATGGTAGAAGGAGAGAACCAGCCCTCACAAGTTGTTCTCTGACCTCCACAAACGTGTCATACTATGTGTATGTGTGTAAACACACACACACACACACACACAATATATATATATATATACACACACATACACAGAGAGAGCAAATAAATAAATGTAAAAAAAACACAGAAATTATTATCTCCAACAGTATCCAACAAGTTATTGCAAGTAATAGCTAATAATTCTTTGAAACAGTGGAGACATGTTAACATACAAGCATGGTCATATACATGCCTTGCTATTTTACAATAGCAATGATATAAATCCGAACCATTTTGGCGGCCCTAAAGTTCTTACGTTAAATCAAAAGCGCACGGCACTTACCTGGAGGATTTTATTGGCTGTTATTACTGGAACCTTGTCATTTACAGACTCAACAGTCACAAAAAGAGTCCGAGGCAGACTCTGCTTCCCAAGCTCTGAGATGTTGGCCAAGACGGTGAGACTGTCTAGAGATTCCTCACTGCCATTATGAACATAGTAAATCAACCCCTGCTCCACCTGAAACCAAACCAAGAAAAGCACTCAATCCCAAACCACGACCGAACTGCTACAAAAGAGGCCCAAGCTTAAGAATCTCCCTAAAGTACAGAAGCATGTCTCCATCCCATGAAGTCCGAGTGAGCATCAGAGTGGATGGATGGCATCACACTGCATCCTAAAAATAAGTGACATACCACTCCACCCTAAGGATAGGTTTAAGGAAGGGCAGAGAAATGCAATGTGGTGTGGTAATGAGAGTACTGGATTGGCAGCAGAAGACCTGAGTTTAAATGCCACTTCTAACAGTAACGTGTGCTGCTGTGCGTAACCCCGCCTTCCTACCAACAGGACCACACAATAAAGTCCAAGTTCTACTTGCTTATTTAAAGTGACTACATTGTGAAGGTTTTGATTCTTTTATTTGACAATTCAAACGGTTAGATTTAGGCTCCCGTAGAGTTTAATTTCTCTTCCTTGGGAATACATAGATCAGTGAAACTATTAAGTTCCCCTAAACATATTTTCTGAGCTAAGAAAGCAGTGTTTCCTTAATTGTTTTCCATGTTTGAGGTTATGTGTGATGGTGAGTTTTAATCATCAACTTGAGACAATCTAGATTCACCTGGAAAGAGCATCTCAATGAGGATTGTCTCCATTGTGTTGGCCTGTGTGTATGTCCCTGGGGGCTTGTCTCAATTAAGTTCACTGATGTAGGAAGAGTCAGCCTACGGTGGGTAGTGCCATTCCCTAGGCAGGGGGTCCTGAACTATTTAAGAGTCAAGAAATAGAGCTAAACATGTGCAAGTGAGCAAGCAGCATGCATGTGTTTATTTCCCTCTGCTCTTGAATACGGATGTGATGCAAGTTCCTGTCACTGTGACTCCTCTGTTGTGATGGACTATGACCTGCAGTTGTGAGCAGAAACAAACCCCTTTCTCTCTAAATCACTTTTTGTTGGGGTACTTTGTCATAGCAACAGATATGTAACTAGGACAACCTGCACTTCCTGATCATGAGCCCTCACTTTCCTAATAAATCATGTACCTCTTAAGTTAACATACATCTCCTGTAGACAGACTATCGCAGAGTACATTACGATCAGAGTATTCTACCACAGAAGATCTCTTTCACAGTGATATAGCAATTGTAACATTTACTTTTAGCCCTGTTAGATTCCATCTTTTTGATTTCCGTTCTGCAATGGTCACTGGATGGTTTCGTTATTCCTCTTTGATATGTAGAAACCAAAAGTCTGATGGAATTCCTCTCCCCTCTTTCAGACTTGACCACTGGAAACACTGACGATTATAGGTCAGCATCTGAGATCAAGAGCACACATGTTCAAGCCAGACCGAATTTAGCTTCAGTGAGTCTGTGACCGAAACACAATGGCAAGAACTTCCAACGCCCCAAAGGAGTTGTTGGAATTCCGAACAAGTCTCTGGGGCTGTGTTTGTTTTGAAAAAATTTAGCCAAAAATTTTAGCAGTTCAACTTTGCCCACTCCTGTGGTGCACTTCCTTTGAGCAAAGTCTTTTCATCTTACAGGGGTGTTTCTGACAAGGGGTGAAAAGTTCAGTTCCCTCAAGGGAAAATTATGGCCACCCATACACAGGTGCGATGAGAATTTCTGGAGTTCCGTGGGTAGAAGATTCCAGACAACAGGCCTATCCTCAGGTTCCTAGACAACACGGTGTTAAGCTCCTCCAGAACAAACAATGAGAAGGACTGATCAGAAGCTGAGAGAATTCAGAAGTGAAAGCACGTTAGGGACATTGATCGTGCTCAATTCCGGGACACTTTTCCTGGAGAAATACATCACTTCCCCCAAATGACACACCCTTTAATGAGGAATTTGTCCCCAAATTGCATACTATTTAATAATATTTGGCTGAAAGCTGTCTATTCCTACCTTTTGAAAGCCTGAAAAAATATCTGCTGATCAGATTAAGGGCCCAGCCCTTCCTAGCTCCCTTTTCTGGTTTATATTTTTCTTACAGTACGAATAACCTTCATTAAACCTGCTGTGTATTTCACATGTTTCTTGCCTCTCTGCCTCCCTTGTTCCCTCACCCAGGGAGCTCCACAAGGACAGGGTTACTGCCTGATTAATTCACCACTGTGTCCTCATCACCTAACTGCTGTGGGATGGGCTTTCTGTACGCTGTGCATATGTGTTGCTACCATTGGTTAATAACGAAGCTGCTCTGGCCTATGGCAAGACAGGTTATAGCCAGGCAGGAAATCTAAACAAAGACACAGGGAGACGAAAGACAGAGTCAGGGAGAAGCATCCAGCTGGCCAAGGAACAAGATGCCAGCAGACTGGTAATGCCATGGCCACATGGCAAAATATAGATTAATAGAAATGGGTTTGGGGCTAGAAAGATGGCTCAGTGGTTAAGGGCACTGACTGCTCTCCCTAAAGGACCTGGGTTCAAATCCCAGCACCCACATGGCAGCTAACAACTGTCTGTAACTCAAAGATCTGACCTGTAGGCAAAACACCAATGCACATAAAATAAAAAAGTAAATAAATTAAAAAAAATAGAAATGGGTTAATTTAAGATGATAGAGCTAGCTAGCAAGAAGCCTGAGCCATAGGCCAAACAGTTAATAATTAATATTAAGCCTCTGACTGGTTATTTGGGAATAGGCGGCTGGGAAAGACTCATCAGACTACACCTAACTCTAGAAGCCCTGACACAAGACATTCACAAACTTCTTATTGAACAAATGAAGCCAGGGTCTCGCCACCAAGACACTGAAGGCCACAGACACATAGAATTAGTATTACTTTAAGTGATATTCTCAAAACCTAGAGAATACAGGGGTTACATATAAAGAGACAGTGTAAGGAATCACCTGCCCAACAGGGACACATGACCTTATCATATGTCTGAGAACAGGCTGAGTGATAACACAGATGCCCCAGGGAACAAGTATGTCTCTGTACACAGATTTCAACAAACATTCCTCTTATGAACATGGCAGTCACTGACTTGACTCAGACAGGACCCAGAGTATATGAGATTAAGGGTACTTGATTTAACTTACACCAGAGCAGATGGTTGCTATAGGTGGGTTTTCTGGCCTTTGAGATGGAAGCCATGAGAGAGAGATGTGAATGAATAGTCGTCTTCCCTGGGTCAGAGGGAGAAACTGCTCTCCTACCCTCTGCATCCTGTTTCTTCATGGCTTCCTAATGATACTTGGGTAAGTCTAGCCTCCTTGACAGTTGATGTAGACTACACCTCCTATGGACAGAGGAAGGGACCCTTCAAATGTAGCCCCAAGCAACCTCTGCCCCTCCTCGGCCTGTGGAGTACTCCTCAGCTACCCAGATGGCCTCTCGTCTCTCAGGCCTCCACACTAGGGGCTATGCTGCTCCTTTACCCTGCACGGTCCTTCTCTGGTTCCTAATCTGTTACTTCTGTGCTCTTTAGCTCCTCAAAGTCTAGATTGAACATTGTCCCTTTGCAAAGAGTGACTTACGATCTCCTCTCTGCTCTCCAGTTAGAATTGTACAGGCCAGTTTTATACTCCTACAACACTACTGTGAAAATACAACATAAGAGACAAGAAGAGAGCATCCTAACTAAAGATGAAGCATCTGGCTCCTCAATTGCATTTCCTGAGGCAAGGAGTATGTTTCGGTTACCACGGTAACACATCATAACCAAAACAGAGCAAGCCTTTAGGAAGTGGATTTGAATCCATCAAGAATCCCGTAACTTGCATTTTCAAATTTTTACTTACTTTTATGTTTGGGTGTTTTGCCTGTATGTATGTCTGGGCACCACCTGCATGCCTGGTAGCCATGTCAGATCCCTTACAACTAGATTTACAGATGGTTGTGGGCCACCACGTGAGTGCTGGGAACTGAACCTGGGTCCTCTGCAAGAGCAATCAATGTTTTTAACGGTTGAGCCAACTCTCCAGCCGCCAACTTGGAATTCTTAAAGGCAAAATGAAGCAACATACATAGGTTTTTAGCTGGAGAGGCGAAGGCAGGAAAATATGGTGGGAAGTTGTTTGTGGTTTCCAACCGAAAGAGTCTGTGTTGCTAGGGCTTTATAAGGGGGATCTGCAGGCTAATTTTCAAAATGAAAAAAAAAATGGTAGAAATCATTAATTTATTCCCGTAAGAAAGCAAAGTCTAACAATAATACCAAAGCAAAGAAACGAGATAGCAACCTTGAGTTGACTTTGGTTATTTTATCTGCTTTCATATCTGGATGCCAGGAAAGCTGATTGCCAGGACTGAGTCACTCTGGACCCCTGTGGCCCCATGTTTAGCAGACAGCACGGTCTTTGTAAAACACCTGGTGACTGGGTGAAGGGGTAGGTGAATGAAAAACCTTCACCAAAGATGAAATAGCGGAGTGTTGCTGGTATCAAGGAGAGGGACAGAGTGCTCTTGCAGAGGTAGACATTAGTAAGGATGGCACAGTCAATTCACGGTGTACAGTCAAAAGTCAGGAGACTAGGAGAAAGCAAAAATGAAAAGGAAAAACTTCAAGGGCATCTGATAATCTTTCTGTCACATAGTTAGAGAGTTTACGAGGGGAATAATGCCTCTCACGTTGCAGTTTCGGCAGAGCCAGGATCTAAGAGAAGTTTCCAAATTCACGTCAGTGAAAAGAAATGTTGAAATGTTTTTAAACTACAGAGGGCCATCTCAGGAAGTAGTAAATACGGCATCAGCATCACTGAAAATGTTTAGAAATGTTAACACCGTGGGACACTATAGACAGGCTTCTAGCATCTTGTGGGAAGCTGGACTCCAAGGTCCCATCACCCTAAAGCCTGTGAGTCTAAATGACAAAGAGCCAGTTCCAACCCTCCTCTGGCACAACACACTCAAATATATTAGCTGAGATTTATTACCTGTTTCCTGGAAAATTTCATTAGCTTTACTCTTGGAAAACTGGAACTTTCAATATAACCATGCCTTGGTGGTTCCAGGAGAACAAATTCACAGTCAAGACTCTCAAAATACTTGCTTGGAATTCTGAGGTGGTCTTGTAGAAGTGCTTTGGAGCCCCTTTCTCGAACTGTGAAATTCTGTACCTCCAGAGGTATCCACTCAGGGATGATATCCAAATGCACTTCCATTCTCCTTACAAAGTGTGAGTCCTTTGTCACATCGAGGGTGAACTGATCCTTTTGTTGGCCGGGAGCTGTCTGTACATAAAGGACATCGCCATCGTCAATATCCTGCTGGGTGAAGCTCAGAGGAAACTTCCCATCTGTACCCTCGCTGCCATCTTCTGCTGGAGATTTTTCGAGGTATCCATGCACTGGTGGAGTTCTGACTATGAACACTGTCTCCAGAGGTATATCGTCCTCATTCCCAGCCTTGTGTTCACAAACACAACACCAGAAGAAAAACACATGAAGAACTGTAAGAGTCAAAGCTGTTGATGAACCAAATGATTTCACTTAATATTGACAAGTAGCCTAAGTTACAATTAGGGTTGTTACACAGCTCAAAGCCAGGTCTGACCTAGGGCCCATGCCAGTATTTGGAATATCAGCCCTAGACTGTCCGTCTGCCCATCCATCCATCCGTCCGTGTCTGTCTGTCTGTCTGTCTGTCTCTCTCTCTCTCTCTCACACACACACACACACACACACAAATTCAATAGCTCTTGAGTAACTATGAAGTATACAAATTCAATAGCTCTTGAGTAACTATGAAGTATACAAATTCAATAGCTCTTGAGTAACTATGAAGTATTCCCACACAGCAGTAAAAACTCTGAATATTCTAAAAATTAAGGTAAAAGAATTCAGTGTTATCAGGGGAGGGCTGGAGGCTTGCCTCGCATCCCTAGCACCATGGTAGAGGAATTATAAAGAGAGGGAATCAAAGATGGTTTGAGGAAGAATAGTTGCATCACTAAAATTTCACAACTGTCGAGGAAAGCGCTTTTTCCCTGTTTGGTGTTCTGCTTTCACTAGCTCAGCAGTTCCTATGCATTGTCATTTCATTGATTCAGCAAAGGACATTTAGAGACTGTATCTGTAACTGATTTACACTCACAAGAGGGACCATGCCCCCTCGTGGTGAAACATATTAACTCCCTAAGCTTGAAAAAAAAAATGTGAAAAGCTGGTGCTTTCTATTCCCTTAGTCAAGACTCAGTATTTACCAAACTGATTCTAGCTCAAACTCATCTCTGATATTGCTGGTCACACTTGGAAAGCTGCCTCTGGTCCTGAAGACAGGGTCAGAACTGCCTGCGTATCTGGCCAACTGTTAAAAATACAGCTTGCCCATCCTATACTCTATAGGAGACTCCCCTAAAAATAACAGCCCAGTCACACTGATTCCAGGACTGCCTACTAGAAATTTCAAGGTAGGAGTCTGAGGGAAAGTCGTGGCTCTGTTCTCACACTGGCACTGCTCCACTGGTCTAGATCAGTTTTACCCATCGTTTTCAGGAAACTAAACAAGGCCACATCCAGAAATAAAGAGACTGTGCAATGATACCTTAAACTGTTTAGGGAAATCCTTTTTATGTCTGTTAAATTACTACTTCCTCCCATCAAAAATTAACCCATATCGAATGTAATGTTGCTAGAACTGCTGTTAGCAACAAATAAAAATAAAAAGCATTTAATTTATCATAATATATACTTCCCTCCCTTAGTCCTACTTCATACTACAGTAAGCATGGGCACACACATGAATATGTATGTAAATACAGCCTTAACATTGTGCAGATTTAATTTCCAAGTGTAGGAAAACTGGTAGAATCAAATTCCAAACCTCCTAACTTTTCATCTCAGTGGCATATAAATATGTATATAAGTGTGTGCACTCACATACCTTAGAGATACTCTTGGTGCCATGAAACACACAGAGAAAGAGAGAGACAGAGAAGGTATTCTCAGAAGCAAACACATAGATTATTAGCCCCTACTAGTCTAAGCCAATAAGAATGCCCAGTGCTTTGGATGATACCTACCTGGAGCCCTCCTCTGCTCAGTTTTACTGGTTTTCCTTCTTCAACTATAAGGGTTCTGGTAGGCAGAATCTGAGTGTCACGTTGGTGACTCTCCAAGGACACTTGAACACAAAAGCTCACATCTAAGTGGACGTCTTTAACTTTCACTGTCAAGTTCAACACATCAAAGTTCCCATCGCCACTGTGCCTGTAAATCACGTGTCCCTGCTTCAGGTCATGCTGGGAAAATGAGTGGAACACAGAATTGTTGACCAGAATCCTGCCATGTCTGGGGGGTTGCAGGATATGGAATTCATATTCGTGGTCTGTTCTGACATCTTGGTTTGTGGTGACGCTCAGGTTGGCTGTGGTGAGGCAGCTGTCCCGCCCTCTGTGCACAAGCAGCCCTGTGTTGTTGACTATGTGGACATAGGCCTCTGACACACTGACCTCCAAGAGGGATGACGTGTAATGGACACCATCTGTCACAAACAGCAGGAATCGGGCAGAGTCTGGACCGCGGTGCCTGAAGAGCACACGCCCTTCCTGGAGGTCCTCTTGTCGGAACTGGTAGAGCTTCTGAGTCGGGTCACTGGCTTTCACCAAATCTCCATTTGGTATGCCACGCCGAGTGTAGAGCAACTGGCCATCATCAAAATCTAAATCCGGGTCATGGTAGCAGAGGTCTGCTAGCGTCAGTAAGCGCTGGCTATCCCGCACAACATGAAAGACCTTATCGACCACTCGCACTGGCTTCTCATCATTCTTCAGCTCAACAGAAATGCTGACTTTGATCTCTGCAGGCATGTGCTCGGAGTCAAGACTTCTGACTCCTCCCTGTTGGCCCAGCTCTGTGGCAGAGGCCAAAACGATGAATTCATCATGCTGGGTCTCAGAGTCATCGTGAACATATATCAGCCTTCCACCCTCTATGTCTCCATCTGTGAATCCAGTGATGCTATTGTCACTTCCCCGAGGAGTGGAAGAGCTGAGCAGTTTCAGTTCCCCATGCTGAGGACTCTTGGTGACTTCATATTGGAAGACATGATTGTCCGATGTTTGAACAAATAATTCTGATTTTGAAATTAATGTCCATTCCCCTTCTTTTACAAATAATCCAGTGTTGGTTAGAATAATATGTGTCTTTTCTGCCTTAAGGTTTATCCTGAAAGTATAGTCTTTTGATTCAATGTGTTCTACAACAATTGAAAAACTAAAAGTATCCTGTGAGTGTTCCCTGGGCCTCCCCTGAGGTTCATAGCTTACCTTAGAGTCTGTAATATTTTTTTGACTGAAAACTGAACTTGTTTTAAGAACTTCATTACCGAGTAGCAAGTTTCCTTTCTTAGGTGGGATCAGTAACTTGAAATAGAGTTCCCTCTCAGCTACTTCCACACCCTCTGTTGCAGCCTGCAGATGATCAGAATCCAATATTTTCTTGTTTACACCGCTAATCTCTAGAGGAATATTCTTCAGAAGTGTCAATTTCAGCCACTGAACAGTCACCGGAAACAGGAGCTCTTTGCTTACTCTTCCTTCCATGCTAACTTTAAATTTAAAGTGATCTGTAACATTTTCTTGCTGCTGTTCTTTGAATGAACTATAGTATCGAATCCGACCCTGGTCAACGGAGCGTTGAAAAAAGCTACTAACCTGTTTCCATTCCCCGTTGGATCCCCGATGCTGAATTTGGCCAAACTGAGGTGGACGGGTGATGTCATAGCGAGTGTCCAACTCATGTTGTTCACCATTTACCTTCACTGACAAGTCACTCTTGGTGATCAGAACCGTACCGCCCTGTGGCACCACCACTCCATTCCTATCTGCCACTTCAAAGTCCCAAGGAACAGCCATGACACGCAACACCACGGTATTGCTAACCAGCTCACCGTCAGTTGCTCTCAGAACAATCCGAGAGTTTCGGTGACCCCTGTGCACGTAGAAAATGTTGCCTTCTTGTAAATCCACATGTGTAAAACCATTGATGGGTCTCCCAGGGTCGTGGGCACGTTCTAAAAACCCAGCGTCTGCATTGAAGTTGCTGAGAACTGAAAGTCTGAGATACTGAGACTCTGTGTCGGGATCTGACACCTGTACCACATTGGGGGTCAGTTGTTTCTTTGAGTTCTCGAAGAGAAGCAAGTGTCCTTCTGGGAGCTTAAGGTATGGGGGGTCATTCACTGGAATGACAATTATGTTCAAAACATGTGGAATGGGATCCTGCAGCTGGGATGGCATCACCTTCTTGCTACTAGAAAAAACCCAAAATGTAAAAGAATCTGTAGGCTCCTCCGAACCATTGTGAACATACCACACTTTCCCATGCCTCAAGTCTAACAGAGTAAAAGTCCTCTCCTTTTCTTGTTCAGACCAAACATCTAGTTGAAGGAAACCATGAGCTGGCATTTCCTGTATTTGAAACAGTATCTGAGAATCGTTGATACTCAGATCCATAAAGTCCACATTCACGTTGATATGCTTTTGTCCCAGTAAGGCCCGTCCACCTTCTTGGACTTCCAACTTATTCAAAACCAGAAAACTGCTACTTTGATTTTCCAGAGGGGAACCGGTACTGGGAACCGCAGTGGAGGGGGATGGCTCCGGCTGAAACAGGTCTTCTGCAGTCACTGAAGGATTTATTCCATGGACGCTCTCGCTTGTGCACCCAGCAGAAATGTCTTTGGAAACAAGTGCATCCCTTAATGCCCTCTTCTCCGAGTTTGCTTCCAAGGCTCTCAGGCATCCTTTCAGAGAGATGCCTCGAGCAGATTTCCCAGGCACAGACACAAGGCCTAGCCCCCGCC
This sequence comes from Peromyscus eremicus, assembly GCF_949786415.1. NCBI lineage: Eukaryota > Metazoa > Chordata > Mammalia > Rodentia > Cricetidae > Peromyscus > Peromyscus eremicus. Next base: position 39,596,480 of record NC_081427.1, read on the forward strand.
CTGTTTCCCACATCTGGTGATCCAGACCTCCCACGAACAGGGGGCCTTCAGATACAAACTCTTGGCTTTGCGGAGGCAGCGTGGCTCTTACCCCGTGTTCATCTACCATGAGGTCCAGATGCCTCCTCGTGACTCGGAGCTGAACAACGTGCCACTTGTTGTCACTGACCAAGGTGAAGGATGAAAGCTGAGTTTTTGTTTCTCCTCTTCCAACATGAGCCTTCAGTCGACCCTCGTGTATTTCCAAGGCAACAAAATCTCTTCCTCTACCTGACTGAAATAAAAGCATGGCTTGTTGGGTTCCAGTTTGCACAGCGAATCTCAGTATCCCTTCCCCCTGTACCCTCCATTCTGGAAAGGCGACATAGGACCTAGAGCTGAAAAAGCTAATAGCTTCATTCTTCCCAGCAAAAAACTCCTCGCTACATCCCAGGGACACCTCATAAACCTTCTTAAAACCAGGGTAAGACCGAAGCGATGTGAGGATCTCCCTCTGGTTAAACACCACGGCCTCTATGCATCCTCGGAAGTTGGGGGTCTTGCTGTCCAGGTAAGGGACGCTGAGGCTCCCACGACCTCCTACATAGATTCCATGGTGAAATGTGAAGTTGTGCATCCCCCGACGAAGCTGGCCAGTTGTCTCATAATGCTTGTCAATAACCAAGAAAACATTATCCTTGCCATAGTCCAGTTCCACGGAATGCCAAACCAAATTGTCCACACGAAGTCTTCGGTCAGAAAGGAGGACCTGTTCACCCGTACCCGAATTTATTTTCACCTAAAAGAGACAAGAGCCATAATTAGTGAACCTCATCAAGATGTTCATCTCGTAGTGTTTTACTGGGGGGATGGAGGGGCTATGGATTGACCCCACTAAAACTCATGGTGAGGCCTGAATCTGAACCCAGCTGTGCCGAGAGGTGCTGAGGCCTCAGAGAGGTTGTTAACAGGAGTCAAGGCTATGCTTTTGGGGGGAGTGAGTTCTCTTAAGGAAATGGATTGGAGACGTAAGAGGGGGTGGGGGTGGTAGGAAGCAGGCTTTCCCCTCGCGTCTTCCCGTCCACCATGATGCCTTCACCAGAAGCCAAGCAGGCTCTCCCATCATCCTCTCACACACACCCAGAAATGAACCTATTGTCTCTGTCCTTTATAAATTTCCCAGCCTCGGGCATTTTGTCATTGCATGAGAAAGGATGGAGACAGAGAGGGAGGGAAGTGGGGAGGGAGGGGAGGAAGGAAAGAGAGAGAGTGAGAATGAATTTGGCCATGAAAACCTCCTATAGTTATGGATTACATGTTGAAGTGAAAAATAACAAGGTCAGAATATTTAAGACATGCTGGAAAAACTGGAGACAATCCACCCTAAATAAATGGTATATCACTTTATTCTAGTGAGAAATGGTTTCTTCTCTTTTTCTGTTGCTTTGTGTTCTCTAGTAACTGAATGCTTATACAGTTTAAAGATTTAAAAATAATAATAATAATACCTGTAGTATTCCTGACAGAAGTTCTATTAGGCAGTAGTCAATTTTCCCAGCTGCAAGAAAAAGTAAGCCTTGTGGCTTGCTGGTTTGAAATCTCAACTGAAGAGACAGCCCGGAGGAGACTTCTGTGATGCTGAGACCCACGTAGCTTTCGCCATAAAAGGATGCTTTGGGGAAGAAAAACACAGGTCAGTAAACTTGCTATACCATGAGGATGCTTCACATTCTCTTCCTCCTCGTAGCCTGATCCTGCTCAAGAAAGCTGCCCTCGCCAAAGACCACGCCTGCTTTCTACAGTGGCTCACAGACCCAGCAGAAATGTCTCAAAACACAGCATTCTCTTCCCAAACTCAGGACAGCTCCGAGGGGTCCCCTCTTCATTAGAACACATCAAAGGGGCAGCCACGGTTTTCTCTAGTGCTGAAGAGCACCTCTAATTCTTTACCTCCACAAGTCCGCTCCCTTGCCTTGGGCAGGGCTGGATTCCAAGCTCCCCCTAACAACACTCCTGCGCGTTAAGCTCCATCTCCGATTTACCTTCCCATGGAACCTACCGGGCACTAGAAGTAGCCTGAAAAGGTCGACTCTGGAAGGGACTGGGTGCTGAACCACCCTCAACTGAAATGACAATTGGAACGAGTGTCACTGCTCACGGGTGGGGCCCAGGAACCCCTGGCAATGATGTTAAAGTTCTGTTGGTTATGAACTGGGATGGTATAGCTGTGACAGAGCACTTACTAGTCCCGACTCTAAGCCAGAAAAAAGCAGAGGGCAAATATAACTATGAGGGCAACGGAACTGGGTACTGACTGGCAAGCTTGAAGTTTTACAGAAGGACAAGCCCAGAAAGGTTAGTGTTAATCACGACCTTTGTCCTCATTTCCCACAGCAGGAGGACAGAGGAAGTTGAGACTCACACCACGAACCAATCACCAGAGTAGCCAAGCTCAGACAGTCTCAACAAGCTCGCTCTGACACGGCAAAGGCTCTCGTTAGATAAAAGCGGAACACCGCTGTGTGAAACTGGAACCCTGCATCGATTCCATCAAGCATCTTGACTCCCAGACCCACGAGAGCCCTCTGTGTCAGCGGATGTGGGTGATTCTCTTATCAAGGCCAGCACCTTGGAGTCTGCAGAATCCTCTCTCCACAAGATACCACGGGACCTCTGGAGACAGACCTCGTTGCCGCCAACAGCCAGGCCCATAAGCAAAGGGCAAGTCACCACTCAACCTTCCTGGTCATGGGTGGCTAGATATGGGATAGATAATGCAGAGGCAAAGAGGGTGTCCATGTGATTACCTTGTACACCTCTTGGCAATAAATAAATGACGGTGGTCACCAGGGCATGCTGGCGTAAGTTGTGACATCAGGTGGTCACTGAAGTAAGAAGGGGTGTTAGTTGGAGTAAGCATCTACAGTGAATCAGTAGGTAAAGGAAATTGACCACTCTGATATGGTTCCCTGACTTTACATGACAGAGTTAATCCAAGTGATGTGTGGGATAGCCCACGGTAGACTCTGAGACAGACACTTGGATAAAGGACTTTGGACATTGGTTGATATGAATGCTATTGGAAAACAGTCCCCAGCACCTTCAGAACCTTCGAGTCTAGTGGAGACTGCCACTGAGATGTCATCACAGCCTAAAACCCTTTCGTCCCAATCAGCTTCCTTCTCTTTCCTTTCCTTTATGCAGAGGTCGATCCAAAAACACTTTGTAATCAAGTTCATGCATGTTTATCTCCAACCAGAGTCTGCTTTGGGGCTAACCTAACCTGGGATCCCTCCCTTCCTCTCCTCTTTGGTTCTAAGGCACTCTGAGCTTCTCTTACCCAATCTTTAACTGTGACCCACTGAAATTGTAATTTTTTGCATTTATCCTCTGCACTATTCCATGAGTTTCCTAAGGTGGAGACTATCTTTTATATCTTTGTCTCTCTGGTACCTGGCACAGTTCCTAGCACATGGGGGATATAATAAATTCAGTTGGTTCTCCTTTTGATAGGCTACACAGACCCATCCATCCATTGAATTTCGTACCCATCCTTGTACAAAAACTCTAGGAAACTGCAGCAGCTAACCCGGAGGGCTAGCCAATGATTGACTAGAGCAGAACTCGGTGCTAACAGTCATGATCTCGAGCCCGCTGTCAGATCAAGCTGGGACTGTAGCAGCTGGCAGCACATCTTTGCTTTGTGAGCCCTGCCCTCCATCGCTGCCCTCACTTCTTGACATTCTCCCGTGGGAGAAATCACTCAGGTTCCTCCTATCTCAGGCTCTCTGGCTAAGGAATCTACCTGAAATAGATGCAGAACAAGTAGGCACTTATTTGAACTAATCACACTGGTTTAATAGAGCCTTCATTCTATAGTTAAGTATTGGATCTTGCCTAGGAATTTAGGTAAAGGCAACGGTTGGTTGGAGTTAGGGCAAAAAGCAACGGTCTAGATGTTTTCCTGTTTTTATTTGTTTTTGTTTTTGTTTTTTTATTACCAAAACACTGGGTTTATACAAAGGTGAATACGGTCTCTGCAGAATTCTCTAGATACCATAAGCACTCCCTATATCTGTTAGAAGGGTCCCAAAAGAGCAGAGAAGGAGAGGACAGGTTTCTGGAAACTCAAAGTCCCTCACCCTCAGAGCCCTGTCCCTCCCGGGTCCTCCCATACTCAAGAGACACTCTCACCTAGAGTTTACAATCACCTTTTTCAGAGAAAAGTTGACCTACTTCCAAAGTCAAGAAGACAGTCTCGGCCAACAAGATGGCCACACAGATGTGCCGGCACTCACCTCCTCTTCCACAAAGAAGCGCCAAAGCAAGAGCTGAACACCCACTCTTTAAGGCATGTGACCTCAAACCCTGGACCTCAGCAAGGTCTCTCCCCAACAGTCAACCCTTGAAAGACTCTGTAAGACCTGAGATGACAGTACAGAGAGAATTATAAAGCATCCCAACACGTGCCACTAGGCTTTCCAGCCAAGGAGGGGGGAATTGCACTTGAACAGAAGTGTCCTTGCAAACGCCATGATGGCAAACTGCTGGCAATCTCGGCTCCTGGGAAGTTCCTTAGCTATCACAGGTTTACACACTGTTTGGGGCAGCCAACTGGAACCTACCCGGCAGCTTTGCTTTTAAAAAGGAATTCTCACCATTTCCTCCTGAACTCTCCTAGCTTAGGCTCGCATGTCTTGGTCCCAGTTGAGGAGGGAGCTACTGTCTACTAGTGCTGGAGGGAATATAAGCCCCTGTTCCCTTTCATCACCAGGCCCACAGTCATTCCACTGGAGGGAAGGACTGCAGACTCACAGACCACGTGACCCAGCGCAGCCGCTGTAACCCTAGCATCTAAGACTTCTCCACACCCAGCACTGTAGGGACAGACATCTCACATCCGGAGCGGGTAGCATGGCGGAGAGTTCACCTTCCAGAACTGAGTCCACAGTGCTTACCTACTGGAAACAAGGAGTGTGCAGCCACATGTGGACTCAGGCCAGCACCAGGACTGAAGGTGCTTGAGCACCCAGTCTCCACCAGTGGATGAACCCTGTGCTGAGTTTGATGTTTTCTATCCTCCCTTTGGGGTCAGAAGACAATGTCCAAAGTACTTACGGAGCCCCACCCCCATAATCCAGAAGTATTGTAGTATTGTGGGTAGTGATTCCTTTGGCAAACCTCTATCTCCAAAAATATTTACATTATGCTTCATAAGAGTAGCAAAAGTAATTTTATGGTTGGGGTCACCACAACATAAGGGGTTGCAGCATTAGGAAGGTTGAGAACCACTGCTCTGTTATCATTGCCCTGCTCCATGCTACCTTCCCACCCAGCAGTATGATGACTCCAATTGTTGGAGTGGTTGCACAGTGTACATCTATACCCATCCTGTGTAGACCACACCTGCTGGAGCCACAAAAATATTCCCACATGCACATGACCAGCAGGTCTCGTTCTCTCTCTCTCTCTCTCTCTCTCTCTCTCTCTCTCTCTCTCTCTCTCTCTCTCTTTCTCTCTCTCTCTCTCTCTGTCCCTCACCCACTCTCTCTTGATTTCTCGACACAGGCTTTCCCTGTGTAGCCCTGGCTGTCCTGGGATTAGTTCTGTAGACCAGGCTGGCCTCAAACTCAGAGATCACCTGCCTCTGCCTCCTATGGGCCAGGACTAAAGGCATGAGCCCCCATGCCTGGCTCGATGTTGGGTCTCTTTAACTCTGCCATACCATGTGTTGTGCCTGTAACATTTATTACAGGCAGAGAAGCAATAGAGACTACACTGTCGTGCCCTAGAACTAAAGTCAATACCACATACCAATGTAGGAACAAAATAAATTTAGAGAGAAAAAAGAATATGGCAACATGGTGGATCCAAGAAAATGCATAATTCCCTAGCACTATATTCTAAAGAAAACAACAGTAATGAAATGCCTAGTAAAGAATTTGTTAAAAATGATAAGGAAACTGAATAAAAATCAAGAAAATACAAGTAAGTAAAGCAAGACCAGAAAAACAACAGATCATATTAGTGAGAAATTCAGCAGAAGAGAATGTGGTACATGCACACAGTAAAGTTTTATTCAGTGATAAAGAACAAAACTGTGCTGTTTGTAGGAAAGTGGATGGACTGAAGATCTTCATGTTAAGTGACATAAGCCAGACTCAGAAAAACAAATACTGTATGTTTGATCCAGTGTGAGAAGTTGAGAATGTAGACATAGATCTATGACAAGAAAGTAGAAGCGACACTGTTTGGGAAGAGGAGGGTACCGTGGGATAGAGGAAACTGGGGAGGAAAGAATATGAGGAAAATACACAATATATGTGTGTGAAACTTTCAAATTCAACCCAGCATTTTCTAAAAATGAATATATACTAGTAAAGAGACAAACACATTAGAAAATCTAAGACATAAAAAAAGATTCTGCAAAGAAATGGAGACCTTGAAAAGGAATAAGTCAAGAATCTTGGAGACACGGAGTTCAACAAGTCATTTAAGAACTACAGTCAATAGTCTCAACAACAAACTAGACCAAATAGAGAAAGAAGATCTGAACTCAAGACAAGTCCTCAGAAAGATCTCTATCAGATAAGGAGGAAGACTAAGTAGGAGAAGGAACAGGAAGAGGAGGAGGAATGATGAAGAATGCCTTCAAGAACTTTGGGACATCGTTAAATGTACAAATGTCGCATCTCAGGAGAGCCTAGAGTAAAAGAAAAACAGGAAGGCATGTAAAGTCTATTAAATGACATAATGCCTGGAAACTTCATCGTCTCGGGGGAGATTTGAACGTCTAGACATAGGAGAGTCAAATGATCCAAATAGATGTGTTCTGAAAAGATGCTCACACCAACTTATTATAGTCAAACTGTCAATGTCATAAAACAAAGAGAATTCTAAACCCTGAAAGAAAGAAGCTCCAAGTCATACTTAAGGGAATGTTCACTAGACTAACAGAAAATTTATTTTTAATGGAATCTCACTATGTATCCCAGGCTGGCCTTAAATTCAAAACCCTGCCTCAGCCTCCTAAGTGCTCAGATTATGGGCATGTACCGCCATGTTTAGCTGCCAAACAGCAGACTTCTAAGATGACCAAACACTGGAAAAAGAGAATCAATTTCAAGTGGTGTCCTACGACCTCCACATGCACACCATGGCGTCTTACACCACACCCCCCATGAATAAATAAATATCATTTCAAAAAAATCCAATACTATAAGCAGTTTTAAGTATGTACAGACTAGTGTAGATGCACAAAATTCCATAAAATAATCATTAATAGTGGTAAAGAAAAAGATAGCATCTAATACAAAATCAGAGGGAGAACCCAATAACACACTTCCATCAACGGACAGATCATCCAAATAGAAAATCAACAAAATAATTACATTATACTCTAGGTAAAATGGCTTTAGTGGGTGTGGCAATGCAATATGATAAAGTATTTCTTACATTCTAAGAGACTGGAACTTTGGTTGGACCTCACAGTCACAGCTACTACTGTACCTGCAGGTCACTTAAGACTGGAACCAGTCTGTCTGTTTAACCTGCCTTTAAGAGAGAACAATGAAACAACCAACCTTTCTTGCCTTGTATTTCCATGTAATCAGCTTTTAAAACCAAAGCTAATGTACAGCTGTAAATGTAAATTATGTACTCTACAATACCTTAACCCAGAGTAATGCAGATGTGCTATGATAATCTTTGTTGGAAATAGCAGAAAGAGGCTGAAAGCAGTCTTGTAAAATGGACATCCTAATAAACATTGAATGTAACATATGGATATTACTTGATAAATAATGGTTAAGTTATCTGGATCAGTTGGGGTCAATTGGAGTCAATGACTTAATCCCTGGTAGGTCTCTGTTAAAGATTTCTACAAATTATCTCTTATTCCTTCCCTATGTGATGCTTTCTGTTTTACTCAAAACACAGAGTAAAGCCCTTTGTTAGGGACACTCAGACACAGAGTTAGACACACACACACACACACACACACACACACAAACACACACACACACACACACACACACACACACACACACGATGGCACACAAGGACAGACAGACAGACTTGGAGGGGGGTGGCTCAGGGGTGGATTTACAAGGCAGGTTTCAGGAACACATGCTTTCAGATTTGGGCTGCAGACAGACAGGGTAGATGACATGGAGAGAGTGAAGGAGAGAATTTGAATCTGGGCTCGCTCTTAGTTAAATGACACCGAAGGAAAATGTTCTGATTTCTGTCCTAAATGTGACACTGACACATTATTGGTAAGTTCGAGCTGATTAGTTAATGTGTTCAAACCAACTACAAGCATGCTCTTTCAGAACATTTCATCCACAACTACAGCACATGCCTTCTTTTCTTCAGCACATAGAAGTCCTTAAACAGATCATACATTAGGTTCAAAATAAATCTCAATAAGCCCAAGTCAAAATCACATCAGTATCTTTTCCGATCATAAGGGACATACATCCAGAAATTAATAACAACAACAAACGTCAGAATTCATTGAGACTTAACAAAGTGCTACTGAACATACTATGGGTCATTAAAGACATAAAAGAGAAATTAAAAATTATATAAGTAGAAATAATCTATCAAAACTTATGGGACACAGCAAAGGCAAAGGAGTGTTTCAAAATAAATGAAAGATATTAAACATGCAACCTAACAATACATCTCAATAACCTAAGAGTAAATCAAACCCCAAATTAGTCAAAGGAAAGAAATAACTAAGATCAGAGAAGAAATATATAAGATAGAAGCTAAAAACAGATAAAAGATCAGTGAAGCAAAAGTTTTTTTTAAGATAAACAAAAGCAATAAAATAAAATATTTAAAAATAAATTTAGCCAAGAAAGTGAAAAGAAAATTAGAAAAAAACTGAAGACACACAGAAAAAAGGAACGCATCTCATGTGCAAGAATTGGAATAATTCATATTATTAAAATGTCTATATACGCCGGGCGGTGGTGGCGCACGCCTTTAATCCCAGCACTCGGGAGGCAGAGCCAGGCGGATCTCTGTGAGTTCGAGGCCAGCCTGGGCTACCAAGTGAGTTCCAGGAGAGGCGCAAAGCTACACAGAGAAACCCTGTCTCGAAAAACCAAAAAAAAAAAAAAGTCTATATACTATCTTAAGTGATTTGCAGACTCAAGATAATCTCTATCAAAACAACAAATATAGTCTTCACAGAGTTAGAAAAAAATCCTAAATTTTATATTAAACAAAACATCAAAGACTCCAAGTAGTGGAAGAAAAAAAAAAAAAAGAAGGTCAGAGGCATCACAATACCTGATTTCAAGGCATATTACAGCGCCATTGTAACCAAGCATCACGGCACAGGTCTACAAACAGACACGAAGGCCAATGGGACATAGCAAGCATCCCAGAAACAAACTGATTCTCAATAAAGGCATCAAAAACACACACTGGAGACAGCACTGGGAAGCTGAAGGTTGGAACTCGACCCCCGTCTCTCACCCTTGTGCAAAATATCAACTCAGAATTATCCAAGTCCTAAACGTCAGACCTGAAAAGTCTCAAATTACTAGAAGAAAATAAAGAAGGAAATGCCTCAAACATCTCATTGATATAGAAAGGACTCCAAAATCACACACACACACACACACACACACACACACAAAAAAAAAAAAAAAAAAAAAAAAAAAAAAAAAAAAAAAAAAAAAAAAAAACCAGCAAAGATTGCGTTACCTCAGAGTAAAAACTTTCTGCACAGCAAATAAAATAAGTGATACAGAAAAGGCAGCTTAAAGGATGAGAGGAGACATTTGTCAAATACTCACCTGACAAGGGGCTGGAGCCCAAACACCCAAAGAGCTCAACCGCTCAGGAGCCAGAGAAACAAGCTCCTAATAATGATCTGAACAGACACTTCTCAAAGGGAAACACAAGTGGCCACTAGATGCATGAAAAATGTTTGATGTGATTAGTGACTTGGAAAATTCAATTCAAAACTAGGATATCTAAGATCTTACCCCAATTAGAATGACTGTTATTCAAACAATAACAATTGCTGCTAAGTATATGCAGAAGTAAAGGAGCGGTTGTACACTGTTAAGAAATGTAGTTTAGGACAATCAATATGGAGATTCCTCAAAACAGTAAATAGATCTACCCTAGGACCCAGCCTTCCCATTCTGAGAAAATATCCAAGGGATGGGAGAAAGCGAGGGGTGAGTTACATACATGTCCACGTTTTCTGCAGAACTATTCACAGCAGCTAAGAAAAAATCAGCAGCAGACAAATGGACAAGTGAAATTAGATAAATTATGGATAACCAATACATGATACATAGATGTTTGACAGAGATAATATTTAGATATATAATACAGTGCTATTCACCCATAAAATTAATTACAGCAAAATGGGTGGAACCAGAGAGCATTACATTAGTGAAATGAGCAAACATGTTCTCTCTTGTATGGGGAAGTCTTTTTTTTTTCCTTTTTTCTTTTGTATTTTTTTTTCATCCTTAATGTAGGAAAGAGATAACTGAGGGCTGGGAGGAAGGAGGATTAGGGAGGCTGGAATTGATCAGTACACACTGTTTACTGATAAAAAATATTTAAAAAGTCAATCAATGTCAATAAATATATTAATGAGTAAGCTCAATGCTAGAACATAGAGCTAAAGTCACTAAGGTGAAGCAAGCAACCCCAAACCTCCCAGCCAGCTGAGTTTATTCTCCTGAATGCCCCCCACATCCCAATTTCTGACAGGCCTGCAGGCTGTATTGTTAAGTGTTCAAAGCCAGGAAATGTTTTCTAAATCATGAGGTCTACTGCTAAGACGACTAAATAACATTCATAAACAATATCTGTATCTTTTCCCACGTTTCACCTCTCTGGCACTAGTCTATTCCAGTCCCAGCTGGCAGCCAGAAAATTCCATCACCTCCAAAGAAAAACAAGGAAGCTGGTTTGAAACCTCTGGTCCGACAGTCCGAAGCCACTTGATATCCTCAGTTACCTCCAGGTTGACCCCATCTTCTCAGCCTCTAACACACGTCTCAGAATAACAATAAGAACAAACAGGAAAGCAAGTGAAATCAGTTCCTGGAGGGAAAGGAGATCTGCCCTCTGGTGAAGGCCAGGACAGGGATTCCAGTATCTGATCAGGTTGAACAGCCAACTGGAGACGCTGTCCTTGTCCTGTGTGCTGAAATAAGGGGTAAGATGCACAATGCCAATGGTGTTTGGTAAGAAGGTAGATAAAACACAGTGCTCCCTTCTTACCAAATATTTATATCAGCCTGCGATTTCTCCCATGAGACAATTTTCAGTCATCATATTTGCCTTACAGTTGACTCTAACTCGTTCTTCCAAACTCTTCCTAGTCTTTGGTTGGGTTTTGGTTGTGTGTTTGACTTACTATTTACTGAGTGTTCAGTGTGCGCCCAGTATTGTCAAGAGCAGAAGGGAAAGACTTAACAGCTGGCTGTCTTCTACTCTTGTAGAAAGGTTCCTAGAAAGAAGAGTCCCCTGAAGTGCTGGAGTTGATAGGACAGCAGCTGGTTTGGGTCACGAGAGGGAGCAATCAAAGCAAAATGTGCCTGTTCCAGGTCCACAAAGGAGCCCAGGGATTTGCTATGCGGCTGAAGATTCAAAGGTAAACACAAGAGACTGTTGCTGTCTAACTCTTCTATTGCTATGACTGAAATAACCGGAGGAAAGCCACTTAAAGGAGAAGGGGGCTATTTTCTCTTACAGTTCCAGGCAGATACATTCCATCCTGGCAAGGAAGACATGGCCACCAGCAGGGACACTGTGTGGCAGGAGCAGGAAGCTAGCTGGTCACACTGCATCCACACTCAGAATGCAGAGAGTGACAAGTGAGGCCAGGCCAGTAAGCCTCAAGTGACACACTTCCTTCTGTGAGGCTCCACCTCCTAAAGTTTCCAGGACTTTTCCAAACAGCACCACCACCTGGGGACCAAGTGTTGGAATGCATGAGCCTATGGGGGTAGATGGGACAGTCCACATTCAAACCACAACAGCTAATCAAGCAATCACAATTTCTATTAGTTAGACCATTCAAACCACAACAGCTAATCAATCACAATTTCTATTAGTTAGACCATAGCTGACTCACTCAGTCTGGCTAAAGGATGTGGAGTGGAGGTGTTTCCGGGCAAGACCTAGGGAATGGAACAGGAGGAACGGAGGGAGAAAACCAAGAGGAAAATTGACAACACAAGGGACTGAAGGTCCTGTCTGGCCGAGTGCAGTATGAAGGGGACAGGTACAGTGGAGGCTGCGGTGACCTGAACAGTGAAGGAGCCGACAGACAGACAAGGGAGGGCTGCTTCTCCTACGGAGGGCCTTCCCTGACCATTTAAAGTCCTTTACAACATGAGTGGCTGGCTGTCCCTTTAATGGCCTTTATAAATCTCTACTTTAAAAAAAAAAGTCTGTGTCACCAGTTGTTATCTGGCTCCAGTAACATGACACCCCAAATGGAATGTTAAGATTTGAAGATCAAAATCTTGTTAGTCAGACCACCGCCTAATTCTCAAGGCATAGAACTGTGTCCAGCACACGTCAGATTACTTAATAAATGACTGCCTTGGAAATCAGGAGTCTATCAAAAGAGGGTTGTGGTGATATATTGTGTACCCCAATAAAGCTTGCCTGGGGATCAGAGGACAAAGCCAGCCACTCTATTAAATGTAAAGGTCAGGCAGTAGTAGCACATGCCTTTAATCTTAGCGTTCAGGAGGCAGAGATCCATTTGGATCTCTGTAAGTTCGAGGCCACATTGGGAACAGAGCCAGGCCTGGTGGCACACGCCTTTAATCCCAGCACTAGGAAGGAAGGAAGATGGCAGGGCACAGAAAAAGGTATATAAAGTGTGAGTAAACAGGAAGTCTTGAGGCTGAGGATTTCATAGAGGTAAGAACGTGGCTAGCTTGTTCTGCTTCTCTGATCTTCCAGCTTTCACCCCAGTATCTGGCTCCAGGTTTTTTTTATTAATAAGACCATTTAGCAATTCGTGTTACAGAGGGTCAGAAAGGAATCGATTAGGGAAATGACACAATCAGACCGTAACTCAGAGGATGACAGTACTGGAACCCAGGCTGGAAGGGGTGCCGAGAAGGGATGAGAAGCGAGTGAGCTCAAGACATGGTTAAAAAGCAGTATCGTGGGGGGTGGGAGGGGGAGGGAGATGATAGAAGGCAATTCTCATCAACTTCCAGATTTGGGGTTTGGTGGCAACTTCCCAGGGTGGAAATCTGGGATGAGAAGACTTTGTTCTTGAGTTGCTGACACACATACAAGTTTGGGGAGCAAATGGATGACTTACCAGTGAGACAAACAGAAGGTTCCTCACTGGTGGGCCTGTGAAGAGGGTTCTGTGAACAACGGGCAACATTAAACAGCTTTCAGTCACAGAGACAGATGGGTTCTGGATTTTAGAGAAGGGGCTGGTGGCTCTGTGAACTGGGATATAAATTAATTAAAGAAGTATTTAGAAAAAAACATTTCATGTCTATTTGCTGTCACTGAAAATTAGAATTTCTTTTTTATAATTTTGGTATCTGGGGTAATGTTATATCCTGTCTTTCAACATACAGCTGTGCTTAGAAATGAGTTCCAGGAGCATCATGGGTATAGAAATTTGTCTTTAAAATTGAAATTGGAAAAACAAAACAAAAGCTCTCTGGCATCATACAAACTCCTAAGACGAAGTTCTAAGAAGAGCCCTGCCCTGGAAAGGACCTCACACTCATGCTGTGTGATTCAAGCTCAGTCAGTCAGTTGGAAAGGCAGGTTTTGACCTATAGCTCCTCCTTGACAATCTCTAGTGTTTTAATATGCTGTGGACTTTGTATGCACGTCAAGTTGAAGTGGGATATTTATTCAAGGGGCATCTAAACTCTAAACAGGTCCTCCGAAGAAAAAAAAGAAAACTTACAAGCAAGAAATAACTTAGCAGAAACATCCTCAATACCCTACACAACCTCCCAGCAGGACTAACACAAAATTCTGCTCCATTAAATTTAAATCCAAGTAGGAAGTCAATGAACTCAAGTCTGCTCTATGGCTGAAGGGCAGGTTTATCAGATGCGTGGTGAGCTGTGAAGGGCAACTCTGGCACCAAGTCCCCGTGCTACATGTGCTGCTGACATTGTTGGAGGAAGAGAGACAGCAGGGGGCAGCAGGTTCAGACACACTAACACATCTTCGGTTTCTAGGTGGATCTAGGCCCAGCAATTTACAGCCCTTCGGCTCTTCGCCAACCGTAACTAGCTAGGCTCTCAACTCTCCAATTTATCCAAATATTAGCCTTTGTGCAATTGCTCTGGGCTGGGTCCTCAGGCTACGAGGGCAAAACCAGCAGTTACTCCGTCCTTCCCTCCTCTCAATGAAGGATTCCTGTGTCTGGCACTACTCTGGGGTCTGCTGTTCCTATAGTCTCGGATGCAAACAGTTCCTGCTGAACAAGCCAGTGAAGTAGTCCTGGTGCTCAGTCTGCCCTGGTTGAGCCACCAGCTTCTCTGTGCTGGGCCACAGAGCCTAAGTCCAACCATTCATGCTCTGCATATGGTGTCTGCTGCCCAGGTTCCTCCTCAGACATGCATGTCCATGCTGGACCCAGGCGTCCTCCCTGGAGAGACAGGGCCTTCCCCAAAGATCTGAGGTTGACAACTCTTCCAGCCTCTCTCTCTTCTCCCAAGGCACCTGCTTTCCAATGCCCTGGACAGAATTCTATGACCCTTATTTATCCTTCTCTATCTTCCAATGCCCTGGACAGAATTCTATGACCCTTATTTATCCTTCTCTATCTTCCAATGCCCTGGACAGAATTCTATGACCCTTATCTATCTTCTGTGCACCATGGTCGGGCGGTAGGTAACTGTAAGGAACCAGCACTCTGTGCCACATGCCACCTGCTGTCACAAAAAAATCTGAGTCTGTGCATCAGTTTTGAGACACCAATCATGAAAGGAGTACCAGGATATTCGCTGCAGAGCCCAAAGAATATATACCTCAGGCCGTCTGAGGTAGTTGCGATTTAAAGCCAAAACAACAAAAAAGAGTTTAGTTTATTTGTTTCAATGTGGTTGAAATTCTGTCTCCACTGACTGGCATGTGAAAGGGCTGTTCACCTCTTGTTGAACATGTCTTCCAAAGGCAAACGGGAACTCTGCAAAGTGGACTGGTGTTCCTCTCCTCTCTTGGCATTCACTTACACCACAGGCAGGCTTGTCTGGTTAACTAGGTGCATCAATTACATTATCTCACCGTAAGTAAACACATCCTCAAAAAAAAAGGTCACGTGTGCCTAGGTTTGGATGCCATCTGTATCCCAACTTTAAGAGTTGGGAGCCTGGTCTCTTCTATGCCAAAAAGAGGTGACAGAAACTTTAAAAGGTGGAGACTAGTGGAGACTGTCAGGTCACTTAAGACACCACTCCCAGAGGAGATTGGGGTCATTCTCAAGGAACTGTTGCTAGCTCTCTGGAGAGACGTGTTCTAAAATGCCAGACCAGCCCCACCCTGGGCATTCTCTGGCTTCTTCTTGCCCTTCTGCAGGCTCCTAGCATGAAGCCAAATGCCACGATTCCTTCATCAGAGCCAGCACCAAGGTCATGAGCTAAAGAAACTTTTCTTGAAAACAAATTCAGCCTTGAGTGTTTTCTCATAGCAGAATAATCAATGAAGATGTTTTAAAAATTTTTCCAAGGAACTAGTGGGTAAAGACGCATTAAAAACAATGTGAAGGGCAGCAACGCCCAGCAACAGGTCAGCC
Organism: Peromyscus eremicus; assembly: GCF_949786415.1. Taxonomy (NCBI): domain Eukaryota; kingdom Metazoa; phylum Chordata; class Mammalia; order Rodentia; family Cricetidae; genus Peromyscus; species Peromyscus eremicus. Next base: position 39,612,246 of record NC_081427.1, read on the forward strand.
TGGCGGGTCTCTTCCGGAACAAGTGCCCATTCAGCCTCGTCAGAACGCACAAGCAGTAGCTGACAAGAAGGTGGTCCAGATTAGAAGTACTGAAAACAAGACAAAAACAATAAATACACGGGTAATATGGAGCTAGTGTAATGTACGTCCTATTGTAGTGGGTAGCTGTTCCAGCTTTGACCTGGAAGTACTACCCCTACTGAGGCTTCGGTAACTGTCACCCCTACAAGGTGGGGCCAAGACAGGAATGCTTAAGACCTGAGATCTGGATGTGCCATCTCTCTTGGTTCCTGATTCCTGGACGCTGGAGGTAGATTGAGCAGAGTTCTCCAGAGAACACTGCTGGACTGCGCCACACCTTTCCCGGACCCTGTAACCTATCCCTTCACTTGTGAGTTACCCCACAAAATAAACCTCCCTTTTAACTACGTGGAGTGGCCTTAGTACTTCCACCAATATCCTATTCAGACAGTGGTCGATGACAATAGTATGATTTGAAAACAGAATGCACGAGGCACATGCACTAAAAGTAATTTTACTAAACAATATCTATTGCCAGACAGAGGTGGCTTCTGCTGTGGTAACTTGCCAAGCTGACCTATCCAGCACCCTGTACCCTTCAAGCACTAAGAACAGCTCACTGTAGGCAATTCAATTGCTCAAGGAAATACCCTGAATTATACAAGGAGACAAAGGGGAGAAATGAAGTCAAATTGTACATGTGGCAACTTGGGAAAATATTCTCAGGACTGGAGGGATGGCTCAGCAGTTACAAGCATGGGCTAACCTTCTAGTAGACCTGGGTTCAATTCCCAGAAACCACATGGTAGCTCACAACCAGTTCCAGGGTATCTGATGCCCTCTTCTGGTCTCCTCCAATACCAGGCACATGTGTGGGAAATAGACACATATGCAGGTAAAACACCCATAGCCACATCCATGCACAACTATAAGAACTGGGATCTAAGCCGGACGGTGGTGGCGCACGCCTTTAATCCCAGCACTCGGGAGGCAGAGGCAGGCGGATCTCTGTGAGTTTGAGCCAGCCTGGTCTACAGAGTGAGATCCAGGAAAGGTACAAAACTACACAAAGAAACCCTGTCTCAAAAAACCGGAAAAAAAAAAAAAAAAAGAACTGGGGGTGGGTGGGGTGTAGTGAAGACAGACAGACAACACAGAGACAGAACACTGGGGTCAGATCGTCTGACCCAGAAGCTCAGCTTATTTATTATAGAGTTGAACAGAGAGACACAGTTATTGCATATAGCAGAACCAGGAGGCAGAGTTACTACACACAGATAAACAAGGAGGCAGGGTTTGTGGTACCCAGATGGATCAAGGAGACAGGTTCAGCTAATCTCAGGAATAGACTCTGTAGGGGAGACATCTTTGGCTAAAAATGAAGGGTGGGGTGGGGCTGTGGTGGACAATTTCTACACATACTATCAACATCCATACATGGACCAGAGGAAGGCTTTTCCATTTCCCTGTTGGCCCCACCAAAAGGACAAGGGGAAGGCTTTGCCATTTCTGTATGAATCTGAGGATCTGGACCCTTTGACAAGGTGGACCTTAGGGTTTCCTCTTCTCCTTACAACCTGTACACATAAAATGAAAGAAGGATAATAAAATATTCTTCCAAGCATCACAAAGAAGATTTTTGGCTTACAATATTTGTCATGCTGTCCGGGCCATGGATGAAGAACATACATGTTTGAGGGCCTGCTGTGGAATTCTGTGAACAAAGAAGCCACACGCCTAGTCTAAAGGCATATACAACCTACTGTCTCCTGGCCACACTAATTGCATTGAAGAGGCAGAATGGGGAATAATGACTAGGGAAGGCTAGAAATGAGTGTTTATTGAGCATCCCCAGTCTGCAAACAGTTGTTTGGGTTAAGCCTCTCCGAAGACGTTATTACCATAGTAAGTTTACAGAGGCAAAAATGAGGAGCCAGAGGAGTAGCTGTGCGGAGTAACTGGGAACGGAAGATAGCCCTTGGGTTTGAAGCCCAAGCCTAGCCGACTGCTAAGCCAGGAGCTTCTCTTTGCTCCCAACTATTCCTGGCTCCCTGTCTGATACCCTCTCTGGGTCTGTCAAAGGCCATTCACTGCCCTTTGGAGTCACACCTGCCCCTTCAGTCACAGTTACAGCAATTCCAGGCCTCCAACCCTTGGCCACACCCACCCTTGGAACCAGAACGGGCAGGACAGCCTGGAGATGAGGAGCTAGGAAATAAGGAAGAGGATGAAGGTGTACAGTTTTTCCAAACAGCCTCCTCACCACCGGAACAAGGAAAGGGGTGAGGCGTCTTCCAGGACCTAGATGGCCCCTGGAGCGTTACTCTAAAACGACATCATCACGCAATGATGGCGCACAGCAATGCTCTCTGGCCACCCTGAAAATGAATTTAAGTCTTCAGAATCTTACAGAAAATACTACAGACATGCAACGCCTGTGATTTAGAATTTCTGGAAGTCTTTTGTAGACTTGAGGGTGGGAAGGCCCAGGAACTGGGGCTCAGTCATGTAAAAGTTTAGAGAACCACGTGCTAAGTAATCTGGAAGGTAGGCAAAACGCCAAGGAAAAATTTTTAAAAACGTTATGTATTTGGGCTCAGAGAAGTAAAGGACAAGGAGCTGGGGGATTCAAAGAATATCCTCTATAACTAAAGTGTCCCCCAACGCCTCGCAGGTCACAGGAGATCAAACAGGTCCCGGGCCAAACTCAAAAGGACTAGCCAGGGCCACCTGAGGAGTCGGCCATTCTGCTGGTCAGATGGCCGATCTTAAAAGCTCCGAGTCCCCGAGTTCTCGGCGAGGAGGTGGGGCGCAGGCCCGGGCTGGGAGTTGGAAGTGGTCGGCCGCGGCGGCGAAGCCTGGGCGCAGGGCCTCTCTGCGTCCTCCCCTCCGCCCAGCTCGGGGACGCGGGGCCTGAGCGCGCCCGGGATCGGGGGAACCGCTCTCCCCGATCGCCCAGCCTCCTCCTCGGGGAAAGGGGGGATCGCGCCCCAACCCGGCCGCCCACCCTCTCCGCACAGCGCCGCTTGGCCTGGCCCGCCCTGGACGGGGAAGGGAAGTTGGGGGCGCGTACCTCCGAGCGCCCCGCGCGGCCCGCAGAGCTCCAGGCAGGCGGCGAGCAGCACGAGGCGGCGGACCCCGGGCCGCCCCATCCCGCCGCGCCGTCTCCGGGCCGCGTCGAGCTCTACCTGCGCGGGGCCGCTGCCCGCCGTGCGCCCCGGAGCCTGGCGAGGGGCGGCGTCCCCGGCCGCGGGGCCCGACGGGGCGGGGCACTTGTGCTACCTGCAGCTGTCGCGCGGGGTCAGCGCGGGTCGGCCGCCACGGTGAAATCAGAGGGGGCTAGAGTGTGGGCTCCGTCGCCATGCAGGCGACAGAGGGGTCAGGGGGTCGGTGGCCCCCTCCCCTGCTTGCAGATCTGGAGCTCGGTGTGCCTAAGTGGAGAGAGAGCGAGCGAGCCCGGGCCACAGGCTGGGGTGGGGATGGGGGTGGGGGGAATAGTGGGGCAGGACCTAAGCTGGCCTTGAAACAACCGGTTCCTCTGACCACAGCACATCTCAGAAGGACAAGGGGCTCGTTTCCCTCGGCCTTATCCTAACGCCGGCCATCTGTGTAGACAGATGTTTGGGAGTATGTGTTGGATGAGCAAGCGGAAATGGCAGAAGAGAAGGTAGCCTAGTCATTTCTTTTGCAAATGTGAGCCTTAGTTTTGTTTTGTTTTTGTTTTTGTTTTTTAAGCTTGGTTCCCTAAGTTAAATCTGAAATTTTGGAGCAACTATCTGTCAGAATAATTAAGGTCTAAGATTTGATATGTGGCCGCTATCATTTCCTACCTTGGGAGCCACAGAGAGGAGAAGCCCCCATACAAGTAGCGCCGCTGGGAGATGGTCTGACTGGAAGATTTCAGGGCTCTCCAGAACCAGCTTCCCTGGGCTACTTTTGCAACGCTGGGAGTTGTCAAAATGCCAGTTCTCTGGCTGCTGCGGGACAGTCAATGTTAGTCCTGCTTTGTTCCTAGGAAAACCAACGATGACTTCATTTCCCTCTCGTTCCCTTTTTTAGTTCTGAAATAAAGTGCTTTTTAAGCGTAGAGTCACATTTTGACCTTTTCTGCAGCAGAAAATCTGTGAGGCCACTGTTCCACTTCTAAGAAAATATGTTTTGTCTACCCAGCAGCCTTCCATGATCCTGGGAACCTCGCCTTCCTTTAGGAGAACCGCATTCTACTGCCTGCCCCACCACGTGTGGGAAATAGGAGTTGGCATCCACTTCTAAGACCCCCCCTCTCTGTCACGTGATGGGCTGGGGGTGGGGGACTCATGACCAGAGCAGGGCCAGTCATTTCTAATCTGAAGACTTCCACTGAAAGCATACAAGAAGAGGGCCTGAAGCTCTCCAGAGGGAGGTAGAGAAACTATGGATCACTTTGATCTCAGACTTTTCAAATAAGCTAGTGCCCAAAAAGATGACATAGAAAAGAATTGACCTGGGATTGGGGTCTACCATCTCCATTCATTCCTGAAACCGGCTGCACCTTAATCTTTTCCAGGTTGTTTTTGCATAAACCATTCAAGTCCCCTTTGAACTGAATCTACCCGGACTTAGGCTCCAGACTTGTAACCAAGGGCAACCCGTCAACTTGAGCCCAAACACGGTATACGTGGGTGGCTTTGGTTTGTGTTCTGTATGTGTATCAGTGGCCTTTCTGTCACGGTGACAGCTTAAAGGAGGGAGGGAGACTTGGCTCATGACTTCGGAGGTTTCAATCCATGACCAGTTGGTTCTACTGATTTTACACCTGAGGTAAAGCAGACACACAATGGTGGAAGGGCAAGGCAGAGAGAGCAGCTCCCTTCCTGGAAGCCAGGGAGCAGAAAGCACAAGAGAAGAAGTCTGAGGATAAAATAGATCTTCAAAGACACTCCCACTGACCTACTTCCTTCAACAAGGCCTACTTTCTAAGAGCCCATTCAGCCAATAACGGACCAACAGATCAATCCCTTATGATCCAATGTCAATAGCACAACCAGCTGGGACCAAGCCTTCAACACAGGAGTCTTGTGGGGGCTGGAGTAGGACAGAGTGGGAAATACTTGAGAACCAAACCATACATTTGTAAGCCCTGAGACAAGCAGCAGACATCTAACTGGCTTCCTGGGCAGGTGGGATTCTACCCGTGGCCTCTCTGTACTCATCCACATACAGTTCTATTGTATCCTCTCTCCCCAACAAATGTGCACTTTATCAGTGTTATCTGACCAAGCAAGAACTGGTCATCAAGACCATAAGCAGCCCAACAGGGATCCAGCCAAAAAAGAATTTCTAAGTCCTGTGCAAACTTGCTGTTTTTACCACTCTGATTTCCCATCATTTACAGCAGAGTGTAACACAAACACAAATCAGACCTTTGTTTCTTCCTTCTTAAGATCACACCAAAACTGCGGTCCTCACAGCTTTAGCTTTCTGTGGTGGTTTGAATGAAAATGGCCCCCAAAGGGAGTGGTGCTCTTAGGAGGTGTGGCCTTGTTAGAGGAAGTGTGTCACTGTGGGGGTGGGCTTTGAGGTTTCAGAAGCTCAGCCTAGGCCCTGTGGTTCACTCTTTTTTTACTCCCAGCCCCTCTCCAGCACTGTTTCTGCCTGCACTCTACTATGCTTCCTGCTGTGATGATAATGGACTGAACCTCTGAACTGTAAGCCAGCCCCCAATTAAATGTTTCCTTTTACAAGAGTTGCCATGGTCATGGTGTCTCTTCACAGCAACAGAACCCTAAGACATTTCTAGATCTTGCATTCAGAATGTAAGTCGATATTAGCCCAAAGCACTGGAGGTAGAATTTATGATCAGGTCTATCACAGCTGAGAGATCACTTCAGCTCAGGCTCTGTAGGTATATAGAATATCTTGGCAAGCTTGTATCTAAGTCCGTCTAAAAGCTCAAACAGCCTCCCAAAGAGGCCTTAACAGTCACCAATGTCTTCCAGAAGGACTTCTATTCACTTGCCATCTCTAAGGACATAGTTTGGTATCTGGAAAGGCCAACTACAAATGCAAGCTGGGTTACTAGTAACTGGCATTGGTGTAAGACCTTGGAAAAGTCACTCACAAGTCTTATTTGTCTCTTTGTATAAACTGAAGATCCTATAAGGCTTACAATATGGCTTTGCAGACTCATGATTAAGTACTGAACACCATGTGTGGTTCATGGTAAGATTTCACCAGACACCACTATACCTGGGAGCCCAACCAGAACCACAGGGCTCCTCTGCCAGCCTCCAAAGCATCCTTGCTCTTATCTTTAGGCTAGAGGGCTATTTTACTTTCCTTCTATAGGCTTAGCATACGTGCAACTGAAGTCTAATCCTGTTACCATAGTAGTGGTCTGCAGCATACACCAGCCACCCGCAAGTACTGATTTTTTTCATGCTGAACAATTGTGAACCGGAGTGGGAAGCTATGGCTCTGGTCCCAGAAGCGTGGCAAGTCACCACGCCAGCGTGTTTCCTCTCCTAAAAAATGAAAGGAATTGATTAAGTAAATTCCCTTCAGGCTCAACATTTTATGATCCTAATTAGTTATCACTGGTATTGGGACCGCTGCACCATTTAAATGAAGCCCTTTTAATTAGCACACAAGGAAACATGAAATGCTTGATTTCTCTACACAAGGCAAGGAAATGATTGCTAATAAACTCGGAGCTTTTAATTTAGAGAAAATGGTTAGAGTGTCAAAGAGAGAGGATAGGATTATCTCCCTGGAGAATGCCCCTTGTTCCTCTTTTTAAAATGATTTTGAATCCATCATGTGCATCATCCCAAGAGGGAATGTGGTCTCCAGCCAATTTAGATGACTATAAGATAAAGAGAAATTAAAATGTTCACAGTTTTTGTGAGAAATCCATTGTTTATGGTGACTTTAAGTCTTTACAGTGTCTACTCAAGAAATCAACCCACATGAAGGTCACATTCCTTTATGTAGTCATGCCAACTGGCGACAGCCACAAGCTAGATGAGCGCTCTGATGGAGAATATTTCAAGACAGCTGCTTTGAGTAGAAAAAAAAAAAAGAAATCTTTTCCAAGTAGGAAGAACCAGTGTTTCCTGCTCTCTCTTACCTGTGGGAAGATAAACACTTTATGGGAGAGTCTATTCTACTCTACCACAGCTAATAATGCAGAAACCGGGGCATATTTAATGGTAGAGAAGGGAGCTTGGAGAATCAGAGGTGGGCCACAGAGGTCATCCTGATGTGCAGCACCCTAAGCTCATGCAGCTTCTTTCTCCTCTATGCCCGAAGGGTTTTGGAAGCTCTCTTTAAATGATAGCTTCCAGAAGGAATGACCCTGCTGGAAAACTCTCTGACTGTGTTGTGATACGTATCCTGGAGAGCCGATTTTTATTCACCCCAGATAGAGTAACCAAGGAGAGATTGCATTCACGATCAGTTTGGTGAACCATTGAGTTGATGAGGGTGACTTGAGAATGCTCCAGTACAAAGCCTTCACCCAGCAAGGGCAAAGCCTTGGGAAAGCTCCACCCTGGGGGCCTACTGAATGCTTCCCCTCTCACAGCAGTTTCTTACTTTTTATAGGACCTTGAGGAGGGGCATTGTGAGTTTCTTGAAATACCCTCCTCCCCAAACACCCATTCCTGGAGAAAGAAACTATGGAGCAAGACAATAGTATCATTATTTAGGGAAGTGTTGTTGTTGTTGTTGTTGTTTTGGTTTTTTTTGTATGTATGCTCTTTGAACTCTGGTTATATGTGTAATGAGAGATTTAAACCCACCCTCCATGATTCATCAGAGCAAGCTGCTTAACCTTCAAGAATCAGTTTTACTATCGGAAACAGGTGATGTCATAAGATTGCATGAGACCATCTAAATGGTATGCGGGACACATGGTGTCTGAGTTAGGGTACTATTGCTATGATGAAACACTATGACCAAAGCAACTTGCTCACAATTTTCTATAACAGTCCATCATCAAAAGCAGTGAGGGCAGGAACTCACATGGAACAGGAACCTGGAGGCAGGAGCTGATGCAGAGGCCATGGAGGGGTGCTGCTACTGGCTTGCTCCCCATGGCTTGCTTAGCCTGGTTTCTTCTAGAACCTAGGACACCAGCCTAGGGATGGCACCACCCACTATGGGCTGGGCTCTCTCCCATTGATCACTTATTAAGAAAATGCCTTACAGCTGGATCTTAGAGAGGCATTTTCTCAACTGAGGCTCCTTTCTCTCTGATGACTCTACCTTGTGTTAAGCTGACATAAAACTAACCAGTACACATAGTAACAAGCAGCATTTTGACAGTTAATTGTGGTGGTTTAGAAGAAAATGGCCCCATAGGGAGTGGCACTATTCGGAGGTGTGGCATTGTTGAAGTAGATGTGGCTTTGGTGGAGGAAGTGTGTCACTTTGGGAGTGGGCTTTGAGGTCTCATATGTGCTCAAGCTATGCCCAGTGTGGGACAGTTCACTTGCTGTTGCCTGCAGGTCAAGACATAAAACTCTCCTCTACCTCTCTAGCACCATGTACGCCTGCATGCTGTTTACTTCCCACCATGGCAATAATAACCTCTGAAACTGTGTGCCAGCGCCAATTAAATGTGTTCCTTTATAAGAGTTGCCGAGGTCACGGTGTCTCTTCACAGCAATAGGAACCCTGACTAAGACTATTTATTGTTCCTAGTTCCTTTAAGCGAAGCAAGGTAACCCTCCTGTAAATAATACTATTCAGGGGCTGGAGAGAGAGTTCAGTCTGTGTTCAAGCTTTCTTTCTCTTGCTGCCATAAAACAATCTGACCAAAAGTGACTGAAGGGAGGAAAGGCTTTATTCCGTCCTACAGGTCTATCGCTGACAAAGTCAGGGCAGGAAACTCAAGGCAGGAACCTGAAGGCAAGCCTGCTTGCTGTTCCGTGCAACATTACCTCAATCACAGCTAAGGAAGTACCACAAAACCATGGATGATACTGCTTGCTGACTCATTCTCGGGCTCATGCTTAGCTAGCCTTCTTACACGGTGCAGGACCACTTGCCCAGGGAACACCACCACCCAGAACCGGCTGGGACTTTTCACATCAATTAATAAGACAATCACCCACAGACCAATCTGACCTAGACAATTCCTCAATTGGGACTTTCCTCTCAGATGACCCTAGACTGTGTCAAATTGATATTTAAAGCTAATTAGGACAACCATGAAGTGATTGCCTCATAAGCCTTAGAACCTGAGTTTAATCCCTGGAATTCATGTAAAAACTCTAGGCATGGTGGCATGGGCATGTAATCCCACCCATGAAGAGGCAGAGACAGGAGGATACCTTGCTAGTCAGCCAGTCTGACTTATTGGTGAGCTCCAGGCCAATGAGAGACGCCCATCTCAAAGATATTGATGGCATTTCTAAAGATGACACTCAAGGTTGTCTCCTGGCTTCCACATACGTATCCACACATGTGTATATACATGCTCCCCCCACATATATGCATCCACACACACATGAGCACATGTACACACATACACACATCTATAAAAAGTAAAAAGTAATACTGTTTAAAGACATTCAAATACCAAGAGGAAAAGGGAATACCCAAGTATGGGAAGTAAATAGGAATTCAGTTGTTTAAAACTATTATTATTCCACCCCTGAGTTTGCTTGCGTAGAGCAGAACTGTGCTGAAAGCTGAGCCCTAGCCAGAGCCTGGTCCCCAGTTTATATCATCCACGTGGAAATGGTTTCTCCCAGTCTCTCGGGCACTCGGGCTCTTGACTTCATTTCATCACCTCATGTAGGTGATTCCCCAGGAAGAGCTGAGTCCTCCCTAGACACCAGCAGAAGAAACGGTGTGCTTCCGCTGGCGCACAGGCAGGAGCAGATTCGCTCTGATGGAGACTCAGGCATCTACAGATAGAGGCTCAGTCCTCAGGCAGCGTTTCCATCCTTGGCTAAGGCCATTCATGTAGCAGGAAGGCCCTGATCCCCTTCTTCAGGGTCGGCTTTGATGATATTTCACTGCACCTTTGATGATGACGATGATGATGATGATGATGATGATGACAATGATGTTGTACTCTTTCTGTCATTCCTAGACATTCTTTTCCCCACTTCTCCATCATCTCTTTTGATTTGAAGAGCAATCTGTTTCGGCCCCTCAGCTTTCTGCTTTGGCTTTCTTGATTGGCTCACAAGGGGAAGAACATAGATAGAATCCCTGCAGCTTTTGTAGCCTAAACAGGGTAAACCTTAATGGGAATGAGATTCAAAGATGCAGAGACGGCTACCTGTTTGAATGGTTACCAAAAGATTGCTCGTAAAGATAAAAATTATAATACCTCAAATTATTATTTCAGCCCCTTCTGGCTACAGGACAATCTTTTTAAGAGATTTATCTTATTTTTATGTGTGTGTGTGTGTGTGTGTGTGTGTGTTTATGTGTGTGTGTGTGTGTGTGTGTGTGTGTGTGTGTGTGTGCCCTGTGTGTGCAAGTACCCACAAAGGTCAGAGGAGGGCATCAGATCCCCTGGAGCTACAGGTACAGGAAGTTATGATCCATCTAGCATAGGTGTTGGGAGCCAAGCTTGGGTCCTCTGCAGGGTAGCAAGTGTCCCTCACTGTTCTTTTTTTTTTTTTTTTTTTTTTTTTTTTTTTTTTTCTAGACAGGGTTTCTCTGTATAGCTTTGCGCCTTTCCTGGAACTCACTTGGTAGTCCAGGCTGGCCTCAAACTCACAGAGATCCGCCTGGCTCTGCCTCCCAGTGCTGGGATTAAAGGCGTGCGCCACCACCGCCCGGCCCCCTCACTGTTCTTAACTACCTACAGGACAACATGTTACAGTGCGTTAGTTAAGTAAGTTAGTCTCTTTCTCCACTACTTTTAAAATCCAGAGTTCATGTCAAGGATTTGTCATTTAGAAGACACAGTGAACTTTGGTTTCAGCTTACCCAGGACACAGGGTTATGGCTGGCTTGAAATTTCCCGAGAAAACTGGCATGTAGAGACAAAGGAAGAGGAGGGTAGAAATCATCTGGCAATGGGCCAGAGAAAGAGAGAGAGAGAGAGACACAGAGAAAGAGAGAGAGAGAGACAGAGAGAGAGAGAGAGACAGAGACACAGAGACAGAGAGACAAAGAGACAGACAGACAGACAGACAGACAGACAATACTGGAAGTTGATGGTATGTTACACACTTGAGGAATTTGACTTCAGAAGCCTTCATGCTCTCTGATTATCACTTCTTGTTTTGCTGTCAGCAACGAATATCTTCCCACTGAAGGAATGCAAAGAATGTTGCTATCATATGGCTTTATGGCATGGTAGAGGTCAAACAAACCACTGCTGGCATTCCCAAGGCTTCAGTCCACAAAATGAGATGGTTCCTGCAGTTCCTGCCAGTCCTGAATCGCTGGGCCACTGTACCTGAACTTTACAGAGCCCTTGCAGGAGCATGGAGCACATCAAGATGACTCTTGTCATTAGCCAAGATGGGAATTCTCATAATTGTCCCATTACTGGTAAATGTTCGGCTTCAGACTACCTGTGCTGTCTCAGAATTGAGTCTCCCTCAGGCCACTGACCGAAATGTGAAAATACATACTGTGTGATGAGAATAATGGGCTGTCCCCCACAAACCCACCGGTGAGATTTGTGTGGAGATCCCTCACAGAAGTCCTTTCCTGAGTCCCAAAGCTGCAGTGTAGCTTGTGGGCATTAAATATGTGAAGTTTGCAATAACGGGAAAACCAGAAATTGTCTCCACCACCCTCCCCAGCTGAATAGCCTGGGGTTCAGACCCAATGCCAACAGGCACCAGGCCTCATTAGGGAAGGAAGCATTCCTGCTGAACATGCATCTTAACACAAAGCTGCCTTCTGGTTAAAGAAGCGTAAGAAACCGTACGAGACTATTTTGAGCTCTCTTTGAAATACAAAACAGATTCGAAATTGTTGAGTGCTGCCTCCCAAGAAGCCATTTGTTTCCTGTTTTACTTTCCCCTTCTACAACCTCCACATATGACTAAGTCCCCCTTTCTCCCTGCAACTGGGTGAGACAGATGAGTACCCGAGAGACCACCCCTCAGCCATGCCCCGCCCCACCCCTGCTCACCCAACTCCAGCCCCAGCTGTCTGACAGAAAGCCCTACAGGGCTTCTCCACAGCCCTGCACCCATCTGCTTAGGATGCATGTGTCTCTGGTGCCACCTGCAGGACATAGAAACAGCCACGCAGCGTCCCTGAGGTAGTCCTGATGGTGACTGACTGCGGAGTTGAGGACCCAAGAGAGGCAGCGAAGAGCAAGGTGAGTCCATATGTGAAGGAGGGCAGTGTCTATCAGGAACACTTAGCAATGCAAAAAGGCTTCATGAGAGGTAGAACAAGAGGAAGAGGAAGATTGCTAATGGTTTGAGCCATTTGAAGGATAGAGCCATCCTCGATGAGAACACCTTCCTCAGCACGCCAGGGCACTGAATGATCATGCCCAGATGGACACGCCGCTAAGAGTGGGAAAGGCCAGGTGCAGGGACTGTTTCAGAGTTGGGATTTGACACGCAGGAGTGTGGGGTCAGACTGTAGGGTAAAGGGGGGGGGGTCTCAGGATCAGGAAAGGGAGTTTTAGAATTAGAGCTTGTCTGAGAAAAATGGGGGGAGAGGAGAGAGGGAGAGGGAGATTGGTCGACAGCATGGAATCCAAATGCCAGAAGAGATTTCCCTAAGAGAAGAGGGTGCACTTAAGCATAAGGCCAAGTCTATTTATTGCTCAACGTGCTGGTCACGGAGCCTGGAAGCCTCCATTTTCTCTAGGATCTGAGATACAAGGATGCCTGCCAAGTATTAGGGGCATAACACAGGCCTGGGAGGTTTGGACTCACCCTTGCTCTGGTTGTCCCTCCCCTCACCTCTAGAATGTAAAATCGATTGTAAGTGGACTGACCATTGCTCACAGTGTGTCCAGAAGTGGACTGACCATTGCTCACAGTGTGTCCGGAAGTGGAATGACCATTGCTCACAGTGTGTCCTGTCCAGAAGTAGACTGACCATTGCTCACAGTGTGTCCTGTCCAGAAGTGGACTGACCATTGCTCACAGTGTGTCCTGTCCAGAAGTGGACTGACCATTGCTCACAGTGTGTCCTGTCCAGAAGTGGACTGACCATTGCTCACAGTGTGTCCGGGACAGCCTGGTTTGTACCTCTTTCTGTTGTCAATGTTCACAGCAGCAGCCCATTCTCAACGAGAGAGCAATGGACTAGGTGGTGGCCACGTCCAAGTGCCTCACAGAAAACAGCTGAGTATTTGCCTAAAACCTATACATATCCTGCCCTATATTTAATTTTTATAGCTTACTTTTTAGTTTGTTGTCTTTATCAGATTAGCACATGTGCGTATCACTATTAATGCGGTGTAATGAAATGTCTTGACTCGGGTATGCGCTGGATGGTAGCCAACTCTATTTCAGCATTTTCACCACCTTAAAGTTTAGCCATTTCTTTATGGTGAGCGTATTCAAAGTCATTGTAAAACTGTGTTTAGCCATATAATATGTGATGGCTAACTATACTGTGCCATGGTACACCAGAAACTAGTCCTCCTATCAAACGATAATGCTGAACCTATTGATCAGTCTCCCTCTTCCCAGCCTTCCCTCTAGTCTACCCAGACACAGCTAATGATTGTTCATCTGCAAGAGCAGCTCTGTGGATCCACTCACAGGCGAGCTAAAAATGAAGATGGGAAGAAGCAGGTTGAGAAGTGGGAGAGGGAGCAGGGGAGGCGGAGCTCTCATACTTAAAGAAGAAATTCAGCATGATAAAGATGATGATGATGATGATGATGACGTTGATGGAGGGGAAGAAGAGGAAGAAGAGAGTCTGCCGGAGACAGAAGGAAGGAAGATGCTGAAGATGTCAGAGAGGAGGATGACAACTAGGTCCCTCCAGGATGAGGTTGCCTGATGCTCCTAATTGTCAGTAGAGCAATTGTCCTTGTTTCTGCATGAGTAATAGCTGATCCTGTGGGAGACCATCTGAAGATGCTTACCAGCATCTTCACATGCTGCTTGTCATGGCGGCGGCTGGCAGTGTCTCCTCCCACCTTCCTGTTCTCTCAGTTCTCCTCTCTGTTAGTCCCGCCTATACTTCCTGCCTGGCCACTGGCCAATCAGTGTTTTATTTATTGACCAATCAGAGCATTTGACATACAGACCATCCCACAGCAACGATCTGTAACTTCTTCTATGAGAATTCACTTTTACTATTTTGGCCTTATCATTCCGATTAAGATTTGCTAGTCTGTTAATCACAGTGTACATAAAAAAGAATTTTCATTCATCTTCCCATTGTGAAATTCTCTAGCATTGTATTAGATTCTGGATTTTTATAATTCATGATTAATGTAACAGACATTTTTAGCTCATAATTAAAACAATGCTATTTTTACACAGGTATAGTTTGGTGCATTTCATTCATAATGTTTTCAAGTTATTTATAAATTAACAAATTACACTCATCTGTAATGTGAAATGGCAATAGTTTATTTTCTATTTATTTAATTATTTATTTTACATCTGGACCACAGCCTCCCCTCCCTCCTTCCCTCCCATTCCCTCTCCACTCCTCCCTCCTTCCTCTCCCTCTCAACCCACCCCTCCACTGCAATCACTGAGAAAGGGGCAGGCCAGCCATAGTCTCTTGAATGATAAAGCTGATTGATTTTTTAGGAGGCGATCCAGATAACATTAGCTGGAAGGCAGTTTGGGGGGTGGGATGGGGTGAGAGAATATGAGGATTTTCCTGTCACCATTTAGGAAGCACAAGCAGAGTGAGAGGGTTCTCTTCAGCAACAGTGTAGGTCACGCACTCAGAGGCTCTGTTCATCAATGCAGTTCAAGGCTTTTATGGAGCCGGGTTTTCTGTTAAGTCCAGAGACTCGCAGGCAAGCCCTTTCTGTGGGTGATGCTGTGCCAGCAGGTTGCTGGGTTTCAGGTGCGATTTCTCCCTCAGCTGATTCTCCATCACCGTCCATCGCTCCTTCCCTCTCCTCATCCAAAAGAAAGCTGGCAAAGTTGTGGGTACCCAGGACACTTACTGTACACTAATACAGAAAGTTCACAGATAACTGATAAAAGACTACTTATTAAAGAATTATACTGAGGAAAACAACTCACTAACAGAATGGGGCAAATCCATCACAGAGTCCTGGAAGGCTGATGGCTGGTCCCACGCTGCTTCACGCCGCTAGATTCAGTTTTCACCATCCAAGAACGAGAGAGAGAGAGAGAGAGAGAGAGACAGAGACAGAGACAGAGACAGAGACAGAGACACAGAGAGACACAGAGACAGACAGAGACACAGACACAGAGACACAGACAGAGACACAGAGACACAGACAGAGACAGAGACACAGATACAGAGACAGGCTTTGTTTATTGCACAGCTTCCCGTGTTGACATCACACGAGGCCATGTTAGGCTAAAGAAGCAGCATCCTCCTTTCTCAGAGGCCAAACTGATCACCTGCTGATAACTAATAACATGTTCAAGTCTAATTTCTAAGTTGTTTTCCTGGGTGATTTGGATACCAGTGCTGGGAATTATTCATCATATTTCTGAGTTGAACCTTTAAGTATTCTTCCTGTATAGATCAGATGTAGCATTTGATTGGAATATAATGGCAGTTGGAAGACTGTTTGAAAATCAGTATTGGAGTTGGGATTTATTTCTATTAAAAATAAAAAACCATTTGGGGCAAGGGTGTGTACTCCCTGATGGCTACTAAATGAACATGAGTGGACGGGTCCCTTCCCTTTTTTCCATGAGGCTCCATGTTCAAGACAATTGCTTTTTGAATCTTGGCCGTTGATTTTTGTTTTCCTTTTGTTTTGTATGCCTAAGTATTTTATTTCAAGGTTGGTATCAGCAAACTAACTGGAGTTCTGCCTCTATACTGGGACACGTAGAAATTGCTCACAACAGTGTGGTTGTTGCTATTTAAATTTAAGATCTTTGGCCTGGTGTTTTAGAATAACAAGTAGGAAGTTATTTTCAGAGAAGCTAACAAGGCTGCATACCTGACAGAAATAAATGTGTGATAAACTCAGTGCCAGTGCTGGCATCTCCAGAGGACTAACATTTCCCTCATTTCAGTAATTGGAATGTCTGCTTTGCTTCCTAAGAATTCTCTTTGCACACTATTCCAGGTTCAAAATAAATGCTTATTTTTAAAAAGGAAATCTATGTATTGACTTTTTAATCACTCATCTATTGCGCAATCAAAATTAGAGTTCTCGGGTTTAAAAACAGCACACAGGGCCTAGACAACTATTAAGATTTATTTAACTCTGTGGGTGGCATTTTCATGTAAATAAGCAAGGGTGGGCTTTCTGTTCTGTAGGAGTTCTGGGTTCTATTTTAACACTCTCCGTACTGTGTGTGTACAGTATGGTAAGTCCGTAGAGGCTTTAAAGTTAACACTTTTGTGCAACTGTGTTTTGAATAAAGCCACCACAGTTTTAAACACAAGGACAGGAAATGCCGGTCACATGTTTCCATGTTTCTGACTATTTTGTTTTTTGTTTTTGTTTTTTTCTAACTGCTGTAACTTCAGTTTTTGAAACTGAATTGCTTTGAATAAATTGAAGAGTTGCTAATAATGATTTTAAACAAAATAAGTGCTGAGGAATTAGCTGTTGAGACTTAGATTGCTATTGAGCTCTGTTTTGGATTCTGTGGGGCATGCAAGCTTTCCGTGACAAATTCAACTGCTAGGGTTACACAACATCCTCTCAGGTCGTTTCTTCATTTTAAATGTGCACATCCCTCAACACAGTGACCGATGAAGACGTCCAAATGACCAAAATTCTCAGTATAAGGAGATCTACAAAACGCCTTGCTTCCTGTAGTCTGAACTCTTGGAGGAAGATTCTGAAAGACACAGAGAGCAGGTAGTGAGATCCGAGAGGATTTGAGCCCATATCACACCTGACAACCCCGTTCAAAACCCCCACTGTATCTAAGAAATGACTGGAGACATGTCTTTTTATAGCTTTAGTCCATTGACTCTGGGATAAACGAGAATCTTGAGGAAAGAGATATTTGAACCTTATAACAATGGAATAACTGGTACACACGTGGTTGTCAGTCAAGGGCAATCCCCCCCCCCCCCCCCGCCCCCAAGAGGATAATTAGCAACTGGAGGTATTTATTGCCATGGCTGAGGGTCTGTGACTGCTGGCTTCTAGTGGTAGGGTACATTGCTAAATACTTTGCAACATGCAAGACAGAGCCTTTGTCACAAAGATGATCTGGTCTGAGGTATCAGAATATTCATCCTGCAGAAATTGTGAATTCCAGATAACACTGCAGCTGGGGTTGTTGAGCAGGGAATCCTGTGCAGGCCCGACCTCTAGTGGCCAGTGTGAATAATGCAGGTGAATATATAAACTTGTTTAGTGGTCTTAATCCTCACTCTGGAGCTATTAAGTAACCCTTTCTAGGTGCTGGTCTTCCCCCACCCCCTTTCACCATTCACGTTTACAAAATCACGAAGCACAGGCTTTCACTCTTCATGATGAAACTTCAACCTTTCAGTTCCTTTCTGTCTGCCATATCAGTGTGGCTTCCTGTACAGCTATAGCCCACAGAGTGGCATCTTCCTTGCTCTTCTTAGACTAGTCATGAGAGTCGTAACAGCAGTAACGAAATCTTCCTGGGGTTTACTAGGAATTCACGCCTCCTTTCTTGTGCATAAATCTCCATGACATCCTAGTGAGGTGAATCCTTCCTTATCGAAGCAATGAAAGAGGTATTCACAGGCAATTTGCTTTTCTTATTTTAAAGAGTTTTAAAGTTCTTAAATAATTTTTTGGACCCTTCTGTGTGGTCTGTATAAAATGTCAAAAAAGAAAAAAAAATGAGAAAGTGCAAACATGAGTCTCTCCCTTGACCCCAAACCTAATTAGATCTACTCAGCCAGATCCGGGGAGGGGAAGTACAGTGCTTCCTGGCCTCCTAGGGAGCTAATTCTTTGGGCCAAGGACCAATAAATAACCATGTAAAAGACACTGTGACTATGCAGCCGCTATGGTAGTTTGAATGTAAATGGACCCCGTAAGCTCATAGGAAGTGGCATTGTTAGGAGGTGTGGCTTTGTTAGAGTAGGTGTGGCCTTGTTGGCAGAAGTGCGTCACTGTGGGGGTGGGCTTTGAGGTTTCCTATGCTCAAGATACCACCCAGTTTCACAGTTCATTTCCTGTTGCCTTCTGATCAAGATGTAGCCAGCACCACGTCTGCCTGAACACTGCCATGCTCCCCGCCATGATAATGGACCGAACCTCTGAACTGTTAGCCTCAATTAAATGCTTTCCTTTATAAGAGTTGTTGTGGTGCCAAGCAGTGGTGGCGCACGCCTTTAATCCCAGCACTCAGGGAGGCAGAGGCAGATGGATCTCTGTGAGTTCAAGGACAGCCTGCTACAGAGTGAGTTCCAGGATAACCAGAGCTTCACAAAGAAACCCTGTCTCGAAAAACCAAAAAAGAAGAAGAAGAAGAAGAAGAAGAAGAAGAAGAAGAAGAAGAAGAAGAAGAAGAAGAAGAAGAAAAAGAAAGAAAGAAAGAAAGAAAGAAAGAAAGAAAGAAAGAAAGAAAGAAAGAAAGAAAGAAAGAAAGAAAGAAAGATGCTGTGGTCATGGTGTCTCTTCACAGCAATAGAAACCCTAACTGAGACAGCTGTCTAATCTCTCATCACTCACCTCACACTCACCACACTGGAGAATGTGAGGAGGGCTGGTTGGTGGTTTTCCACCAACTTGAGAGTTTACGTTCCAAGTCAGCCTTGAGAAGAATACGGCTAATGGGTGCTTTGGTTCGGCCAGTAACTCGATCATTGACACTTGGGAGAGCATCGAGGCATTCAGTACCATTTACTACCTTGATGAACACAGGTTATGG
The DNA here is from genome assembly GCF_949786415.1 of Peromyscus eremicus. Taxonomy (NCBI): domain Eukaryota; kingdom Metazoa; phylum Chordata; class Mammalia; order Rodentia; family Cricetidae; genus Peromyscus; species Peromyscus eremicus. The sequence continues at coordinate 39,631,199 of NC_081427.1, forward strand.
CACCTCCTACAAATCACGTGCTGCAGAGGGAAGACGGGGCGTGGCCAGGCTAATTCCAGTTCAAAGCACTTACCAGTTTTCTCAAGTTTCCTCTCTTTGCTTACATGTCAGTTCAGCTGGAAACGGTTATTCTAAATTAACCTGCCCTTCCCGTGAGAATGCTCAGGAAATCATCCACTAAGCATGCTCTTACACAGGTTTGTCCAAGCTGCAGCCTCTGGGCTGCGTGCTTCCCAGGATAGCTATGAACATGGTCTGACACATCTTTAGATGACAACGTTATATCGTGATGTCACAAGGTTGGACACCTCTGCTAACATCAATGCTTGCATCCAAGTTTCTTTCTCATGGCAGCAATTAGCAAGAAACATCTCAAGTACTCCAGAAATTAAAGGCTAATGTTGAAGAATTTGCAGAGCCATTTTTTTTTTTGTTTTTTTGAGACAGGGTTTCTCTGTGTAGCTTTGCGCATTTCCTGGAACTCACTCTGTAGTCCAGACTGACCTGGAACTCATGGAGATCCACCTGGCTCTGCCTCCCGAGTGCTGGGATTAAAGGCGTGCGCCACCACTGCCCAGCACAGAGCCATCTTAAAAGATAATATACCTTAAGGGCTGGAAGTGTAGCTGGATAGTAAAGTACATGCTTAGCACTCACAAGGCCATGGGTTTAATTGCCAGCAACCAAAAATGATGAGATGATGGTAAAGGTAATGGTGGTAATAGTGGTGGTGGTGATGATGACGATGATGGTGGTGATGATGATGGTGGTGATGATGATGATGGTGGTGATGATGATGGTGGTGATGATGATGGTGGTGATGATGATGGTGATGATGATGATGGTGGTGATGATGGTGGTGATGATGATGGTGGTGATGATGATGATGGTGGTGATGATGATGGTGGTGATGATGATGGTGGTGAACTGGTGGTGGTGGTGGTGGTGGTGGTGGTGGTGGTGGTGGTGGTGGTGGTAGTGATGATGACTGTAGCAGGAATCTTAGAAGGTCTTATTAATAAAATCAAACCTGAGTCAGGTATTGGGGTGAACTCTGGAAGATCAGAGAAGCAGAACAAGCCACAGCTACCTCACCTCACCAGTTCCTCGGCTGGTCCTGTTTCCTCAGACTGGAAGCCTTTGAGTCTTCGTCCAGAATGAATCTCAGCTGAACTGCTGCTCAAAAGCCTAAAAGCTCAACCAGCCAAAATGCTTCTAGTTTCTGGTCCTCATGCCTTAAATACCTTTCTACTTTCTGCTATCACTCCCTGGGATTAAAGGCTCCAGTCACCATGCTTGGCTGTATCCTTGAACACATGGATTTCTGCCTCTGGAGTGCTAGGATTAAAGGCGTGTGTGCCACCATTTTCTAGCCTCTGTATCTAGTGGCTGTTCTGTCTCTGACCCAAGATAAGTTTATTAGGGTGCACAATATTTTGGGGAACACAATACCACCACAGATGACGGTGATAGTGATGAGGGGGATGGTGGTGGTGGTGGTGATGATGATGGTGGTGGTGATGATGATGGTGGTGATAGACCTAACTGATAACGTTGATTATTTCAAAATTATTACTCCGGTTTCTAAGAAACAAGTCTTCTGGGGCTGAAGATATGGCTCAGCACTTAAGAGCATGAGCTGTTCTCATAGGGGAGCTGAGCCTGGGTCCCAGCATCCATGTCTGGTAGGTCACAAACATCAGTTAACTCCAGCTTCAGGAAGACCGGATGATTGTGGTCTCTGCTGGCACCCAAACACACATGCATATACCCGCTCCCCCCCCCCCCCACACACACACACATAGTTAAAAAACATCATTTTTAAAGGAGAAAGAATGGTTTCTCCAAGAACTGGCATGGGTGCCACATCTCGAAACAAGCTGTGCCACTTGGGGGCACCGTTAGGTTTTATGAAAATCTTCCACTTTAAAGTGTCACCTTTGACCTGGTCCCTCGTCCAGCGAGTGCTATGAAATAAACCTGAATTTAGAGTTCACATCTAAGAAAAGAAACAGAAACGGTAGTTCAGTCTCTTGATGTTCAGGTGGGATTAGGGAAAACTCAGTTGACGTGCTCTCAATTCCTCGTACAAAGCTGGCTTTATCCAGCCAAGTGAAATAAAAGGATGTTGTGTTAAAAGAGGCTCTCTGTGTATTTTGATAGAGGAGACAGTTGCTTAAGATCAACATTCCAGTGTGAAAGGAGAGTCATAATGAGAAAAAAAATTGCACAACAGGAATCTTCGGACTGAAAACTGGAAACCTAAGCTGTTTGGGTTCTGTGGGGGAAGTTTTTTGCTTTATTTGGGCGTTTGGAGCTCCGGGGGTGGGGGAGGGGGACAGAAAGGAAAACTGATGTGTGATCGTATCCTCTTGTTTGTCTAACACAGACCCTACTTTCATCCAGAGAGAGCAGAAAAAGACAGGGAGACTTTAAATCCTCAAATATTTCAGGGGGCTCCTAATTAACTAAAGTGTTTAATGGAGTTAAACCTTCATCCCTGGAGAATTGTAAACGAGACTGTCAATGGAGAAGGTACCAGAGAGCTAGAGAGAGAAAAGAGAGCATCATTGGTCCAACAGAATTTGCTTTCCTTGGCTTCCATCTACCTCAGCCTCTTTAGTCTCTGGGACTGAGTGTGTGCTCTGTGCCTCCCTACACACCATTTTACTTTCCCAAATGATCACTCCATAGCTTTTATTTTTTTCCCTAATAACTGTATCACTCTAATTATTACACCTACAAATTCAGTGTCTCCCGTTCAACTGGAAGCTCCTGCAAAAGACAAATGTTCTAGCTTTATTATTTCCCATCTTCCAGCCCAGGAAAATACCACAACATGATAGATGCTTTCAAAAGTACAGACTTACCTAAAGAGAGCTAAGAAAAACAAAGAAAGAAAGGAAAACTCTGGTATCTCTGGGATAATGGCTATGGGTCTCTTATGCTGCTGGGGTACAAATCAGTATGCCATACAACACCACCACCCGGAAGCTCAGCATCTGTGGGTGGCATGAGCATTTATTCCTCCCCTGGTTTGATCCGGGAACTGGGGTCCAAGCCTGCTAACGGCTCCTTAGGGTCTCATCTCGGAATCAGCTAACTGCCGTTCTGGCTACAGTTGCATCTGACCCCTCCTTGACTTTGTAGTTCTTTAACCATGAAAAGTACTAATATTTGTGGGATTGAATGTTCAGAAAAGAGAGAAGGGGAAAGTATAGAGGAGGGTGATTGAAAGGAGAAGCGAATTCAGTTAGCAATGTGGATAGAACCGATAATTATTACTTATTTGGTTGGCATGGAGAGCAGGGGGAATGTTCACAGCATTTTAAGGAGCTAAATAAATAATAATAAAAAAAACAACCACAGAGGTTGTTAGAGTGGGATGGGGTTAGGGAATGAGGCTTCCGGGCAGGATAAATTTGGGGCATTGTGAAGACATCTAAGCAAAGTTGACCAGAAGCAGTAGGGGCTGGAAGATGGGAGGGGGGGGGGGGCAATGGGAAGGGACTGGTGCTTGGGGGCGGGGTGCGTTCGGGACTTGGGAAGACAGCTGCCATCCTGCTGCCTGGGTCTTAATGACCCTCAATCTCACTACATTGCACTCACTAACACTGCTGCCCCAGGCCCAAGTGACCAGCCCTTTTCCTCCTGATTGTTGCAGATGCCCCTTTACTGATTTTGGTCACCAAACTCTCCACATAGCCCTGCAAGGCCCCCATCCCTCACTTTCACTCCAGTGGGTACCAATTCCAACTCTGTATCCTGCTTGCAATTTAAAGACTCGTTGTCCACGGCTCCCTTTCCTGCTTTAGCAACATCCACCTCTGGGCTGTGTGCAAACCTACCCAGCTCACCAACCCTACAGCCTCTGCCATCACTATCTTCTGCTCTTCCTGACCCTCATGATTCACTCCTTTCTCTTAAGGGCTTTGCTCAGTCTAGCTTCTCCTTAAGGCATTGCCCAACCCCTCTCTTTAAAGAGACACTAGCCTCATTCCTCACTAATCCATCTTTTCCTGGATGGCTTTTCTCCTTACTTCCTCATCTCTTATCAGCATCCGAAGTCCCATGTATCTTGTTTAAAAATATATACAGACCACCTCTTCTGCCTCTAGAAGCTCCTTGAGCCCTTGCCCTATACGCAGATGTATGAGCATCTGTGAAAGTATTAACAGTATGTAGCCTGTAGTGTATAATCAGCCAAACATGTTACATCCTTGAGCCAGCACAGTCTAATAATCTACTGGTCAACTGCCAAAGGAAAGAATGCAAAACACCAACAAAGCCACACAATAACCAGAGAAGAAGGAGAAGAAAGCCTTGAACCATGAACCAATGTTGAGCACAGACAGGCAGGGCGAATAACTCACCCAGAGCCACACAGCTAAGAGGACAGCATCTTCTGACCACTCATCCAGTCTGTGGGAAGTTACCAAACAGCCTCACCAGGAACCCTAGCGAGGGTGACAGAGGTGGAAGGAGAAATCTACACTATTAGGGGGCACAATTAGATCCGAGGCTCCTTTAAAATTAGTACAGAATTATCTTTCAGTCTAGTGATGGGCACTGCTAAGCATCTCTTGGCTTCCTTTGTCCGGGCTACAGCAGACACTAGTATCTTATAACTACTGTGGTTCTAGTGTCTCTCCTAGGCAGACAGACCTTCTTTAAAATAAGTCAGAAACCACAATAATCTCCAAATGTAAGCTGTAACTAGGACATTGCTTCATTTATTGGAACATGCTAATAACTTGCTAAACTACACATTGGCAGCATCCAATGCTCAATATACTTTCAATATTTCCTCCAGCCACCCCCAGAGCTGGATAACCAACCACGAGCTAGCAGAGCTTAACGACGCAGTAACTATCCTGTTTCACCTCGAGTTTCCTGAAGATGGTCTGGTTATCTGCCTGGAAATTTGACGGTACCGTCAAGGTGGCCATGTGTCTTGAATCATAAAATATAGTCCACTGTCCTCTGTCCAAACCCACAAGATTATTTCACAATACATCAGCCCACCATTCAGTGCCTGGAAAGCCTATTCATGGAAAGAGAGATGTGTTGGGAATGTGGCCCTCCAGAGTACAGCTCTCAGCCTCACAGTTCAGCCAAGCACCAAGACTCCAGTGCAAACAGCTGCTGAGTGCTTCTGCAGGCAGGCAGTAAGTTGGAAACTCAGAGCAGTGGGAAATGAACACCCCATCATCCATGTATCTACCCATGAGAAGACCTCCAAAGACCATCTGGAGAAGAATGGCTGAGCTTATGACCTCAGCAGCACTCCCAGGCAATGACCTCCTGTGAGAAAGTAATGTATGCAGACAAGAGAGTCGGAGAAGAGACGAAACCTGGAAAGAAACTGAGAACGGATAGAAAGGAAACAAGCATGCATCCATCTCAAATAGGCCTTGATTCTGGAAGGAAAGCAGAGATCAGGAATGTCTGCACAAGGCCACCACCCTGTGGCACACTGTGTGACAACCCAGTACTTTACCTCTGGAGAGCGGGACCTGTGCCCTTTGCCCCCTCTTCATGCTGGCTTTCCCCCAACAGCCCTTCCCCTTCTCCTCATGGATTCTGCTCCTCATTTGGTCTCAACTTCACTTGTTCTGATAAATTCCTAGTTCTTGCCTCCTGTAACTCTCCCTTTACAACACTATTTTTATAATCTCGTCTCTGCCTTTGCCACTAAGGTCAAAGATCTGTTAGCACGTGGCCCCTCCTATATCTACAACTTGAGCTGTCAGGAGGGGTCCAGAAACAAAGACAGCATTTAATGGGTACTTTAAAAAATTGCATGGGGTACATACTTGAGAGTTTCTCGAATGGGCTAAAGGAATGCCATCACCAGAAGTGATGTTTCAGAAACAGAAGTGGGGGTTGTTACTGATATTTTACTCTTTTGGGGAGCCTGCCACCCAGCTCCCAAATAAATCACACACAGAGGCTTATACTTAATTATAAATGCCTGGGCTTAGCTTGGCTTAGTTTCTTGCCAGCTTTCCTTAAGTTAAATTATCCTGTCTACTACCTTTTGACTCTGGGCTTTTCCCATTCTCTTACTTCTATAAATCTTATTCTTACTCAGTGTCTTGCTGTATAGCTGGGTGGCTGGCCCCTGATGTCTTCCTCTCTCCTTTCTCATTCCTAGATCTTCTCTTTCTCCCAGATTTCTCCTTCTCTATATTCCCTCTGCCTGCCAGCCCTGTCTATCCTTTCTCCTGCCTTGCTATTGGCCATGGAGATCTTTATTAGACCATCAGGTGGTTTAGACGGGCACAGTAACACAGCTTCACAGAGATAAACAAATGCAACATAAATAAAAGTAACACACCTTCAAATAATCTTCTACTACAGGGGGTGTCTGTAATCCTTTCGGCTTTTTGTTTTGTTTTGTTTTGACTACCGTTGCCCTTATTTGGGGGCTTAATGTAAAGAGTAGCCAGTGTGGCTTCTCTTCAGAGGCTACTGTGGAATACCTCATGTCTCCATAGAGTGCCACATCAAAACTCACTGGATAAACAGTAATGATGTATACTTCTCACAGTTCAGTGGAACGGATATTGAATTAAGGCTTGATTGAGAAATTCTCCAGGCAATGACTGGGGTCATTGGCTCAGCTCCCTTCATCTGGTGAGTCGGCTGGGCTAGAGGCCTGAGATAGCTTCACTCACATACCCCAACACCCCTCCCTGTGTTCTCTCTCTTCTCGAATTCATTTTCCTTATAATGGTCTAGCCTATGCTTCTTTATAGTGTGAGGTCTGACTGTACAGAGGAAGAAGAGAGGTTAAGCTGTCTAATATCCTTAAGGCTAAATCTAGAATGACAAAGTATCATTTTTCCCAATTCTGTTTTTCAAACTGTGTTATAAGAGCATCCCAAGTTCAAGAAGGAAAGAAAGTCGACACCTCTCCTGGTGGATGGAACACCATGTGCACACAGAGAAAGAAAGAAGTGATTGCTGCCATATTTGGAAATTCCACTACACCCCAAACCCAGTGTGAACACTACATAGTCTACATTGTCATGCGGCTCTAAGCCAGTGGTTCTCGACCTTCCTAATGCTGTGTGACCCTTTAATACAGTTCCTCATGTTGTGGTGACCCAACCATAAGATTATTTTCATTACTACCTCATAACTGTAATTTTGCTCCTGTTATGAACTATGATGTAAATATCTGATATGCAGGATATCTGATATGTGTCCCCAGCGAATCGGTCATTCAACTCCCCGAGGGGTCACGACCCACAGGTTGAGAACTGCTGCACTAAGACATCATCCACAAGTCAACATGCCCCTTTCCACACCCTTAAGTCAACAGCCAAATCCTCCAACTTTTTTCCCCATTTTTAAAACAAGTTCTTGCTATAGTTTGGATCTTACACATTTCCCTAAGACTCACCTTTTAAAGATTTTATACTTAAATGATGATGTTATTGGGAGGTGGTGAACCTTTCAGGGGTAAGTCATTGGGGATGGGTCACTGAAGGGGGCTGTGGAACCTTGTTCTTTCTCATCTTCATCGTGAGATGGACAGTTTTATCCATCACACTATCCCCACTGGGAGCAGCTTCCCTCCAAATAACTCCATGTTTTCCATCTCTTCAACCTAGAAGAGGTTGGATAGCTTTCTGCCGTGGTTGAATAAAATACAGAAGCGGTACAGGTAGATCATTAAAAGTTGGAATTCCAAGTTCTCTGTTATCTTACATTTTTAGCAAAAAAAAAAAAAAAGGCTATCTAAAGGTGCCGGACCTCTCATCAAGGATGATGGAGTTACAGAGGGAGGTGTTCTTTCTTTCTGACTTGTCTCCAGTGGCCTCCCTGCTCCCCACTTGAGCACATCATGCTCTAGTTGTGAATGAGTGGCAGACTTAATGCTGGCAAGTGGCGGGATAGATACAACATGAAAACCCCAGATAGATAATCCTGACTCTTTAGAAACAATACACAGAGGTGATTGACAGACTGTATGAGTCAATTTCTGTGCTTTAAGATATTATGGTTGCTGGATTATGACCCCAACAGTTGGAAAAATAAGATAGGGGCATCAGGAATTTAAGGCAAGCCCCAACTACATAACAAGTTGGAAAAAAAATGAAAAAGAGAATGACTTTGACATTCTATATACAACTGAATTCTATAAACATACAGCAAAGACCTAAGTGAACTACATGAAGTGCTAAGAGGCAAAAGAAGTTAATGAAAGACACTCAGAGATGCTGCCACCACCAATAAGCCTTTCCAGGATTCCGGGAGGAAATCCACTGGGAAGAGGGCTTCTGTATTTGTCTCCCTGTGTCTCAGCATCCCACACCAAGTTCTGTTCTCACTTCTAATCTAAACAGCAGAGCTGAGCTCAAACAATACAAAGAATCTCATACCACCTCAGACATCAAAGTGTTTCCTGGGGAAAAATACCAGCACTGTCTTTTGGGCTTTCCCAACTGCCAAACACTTCAGGGACCATTTCTTTCATTTTTTCCCCTCTGGTTCATATCCTTGAAATGGACCAATGGCAATATTTTTTTTTTTGGCCTGTGATTCAATGCTGATTCATTTCTTTGCTATTTTGTACTATTTTCCCTGCCATGTATTCTCTTTGTCTGAAGCTTATCTACCCACTGCTACAATTTCCTGAGGTTTAGGTTTTCTCTACCAGGGGACATATTGGCTACAAAATGGCACAATTATCTCATAATGCTTGAAATATCAATTGTGCAAATGACTCTTCAGGCTCTGTGAAACTGTGACTCACTCTGACAAGTTATTTAGTCATGAACCAGGCTCCCGTGTCTTCCTTCGCTCATTCCTTTGGCCTTAAACACTGTAAACAGGAGCCATTAGGGTATTGTGTTGGGTGACGACATGGCCAAGCATCTCCATGAGATACTTTTGAGAATGAAAGGAAACACTACAAATAACAAGAAGCCTTAATTGAGCTGTACCAGATGTAGACTGGAATCTCCCTGGGCAAAGCAAGACTCAAAACCGTCCAATTATTTGTACATTGGAAGGCACTCTGTGATCTGGCATGGTCAGGACTCTAGTCGAAGTTAGTCAGGCTGTGGGACTCTGAGAAATACTTTCATATTTATGTACATTAGGGCTTTTAAAGCAATGAAAATGGAAATCTAGACTAAAAATCCTGGAAGTTTAAAAAAAAAGTTGGACTTTAGGCCATCTGCTCCAATTTATGTAATGACGAAATTTCTCTTTCCAAGAGCCAGGCATTTACATTAGAGTTGGAACTGTCCCTTTTCTTTTCCTGGTAGAATGAATTCCTGTTCTATTGATTATAAATGACTACAGAGGGCAGGATTTTCTCTCTATCTCAGAACCAACTGTCCTCTGCCCATATAAACCGGTGGCTTATAACATTGGGGCTCCTCTTTAATTTTGTAGTACTTCACAAGTACTACAGAAACCTACATAAGCCTAGCTTCCAGTTAACCGATTCTGTTGCACTGATCTATTGAGTCCTGACCTCTCATTTTTATCAATGTACCTTCTGGATTTGAGAATTTACATTTCAATCTCATTATTGATATTCACTACCTAGTGAGAGATTCTTCTCACACATTTATTGCTGCTTAGAAATAATTTCCTTTAGTTCTTTGGAAGTATTTACAATCCAAGTATTAGCATAATAAAGCAAAAGTCTAGGCTTCCTTGGGGACAACTTTCTGTAGGTTACTTTGTGTTGACATTTAGGAATTTTGAACAGCATTCTGTGATTCAACAGATGCTTGGAAGTCAGAGTTTCTCTGCCTCGGGGATTACTGTTGCTTCGGTTCGTTCAGTGACTTGCCTGAGATGGCTCTTTTAAGTGTGTGTTCTATGTCATTGAAGTCTCTACTCAATTAATTTTAGAATCAGCAAATGACTGGCTAGATATTTTGTTAAATCAGACATCATCTAGTATCCAAATAGCCATGTCAGCCTAACTGACACTCTGAGGTTTGCAGGACAGTCAGAAAGTGGCAGCCATCACTCATGTCCACCTGACTGTGATGATGTCTGATCTAATGTTGCTAAAACTCTCAGAGTTTCGGAAGAAGCTGGAAGTGTGAATTCTCTGAATAAAATTCTTCCATGTTTCGGTGTGAACAGCTAACAGCGGAGAAACAGGACTCTGCTAACTGAACAGAATCTGCAGTGGACACTGCATAGGCCATAGGCTGGGTCACATGAAAGTGGGACTATATAGGGAGCATTTTATACGGTTGAACTAGGAGTGTGTGGGGGGCGGGAAAGCCCTTTGGATTTAAAGAATGGGGTGATATGCACTCCCTAGGAAAAGGCTAACCTAATGAAGGAGGAATGAAGAATGTATAGAAAGGGGCTGTGGTAAACACTGGAGGTCAGGGGGACTTAGGGGACTACAGCTATTTTTCATATAAGAGAGAAAAAAGCTCTGCATTGGATTCAGGTATAATTTAACGTCTTTTTGCTTCATTTTTATTTATATGTGCTTGAGTATTTTTCCAGTGTGTTTATCTGTGCACCATGTGCATGCAATGCCCACTGCAGCCAGAAGAGGGCGTCAGATCTCCTGGGACTGGAATTGCAGACGTGACTCATCATGTGGGTGCTAGGACTAGAACCTGGGACTTCTGAAAGAGCTGCCAGTGCTCTTAACCACAGAGTCATCTCTTCATTCCCTGGGGTAGAATTTTAAGACAGGCATTCAGTGAAATGTAGATGTATTGATTGGAAGGAAAAAAAAAGTACTCTAGATGGAAAAAAGCATCCACAGGGCCCAAGTCATCCTGAAAGTTTAAAGTAAAAGCCAGGTGAGAAAAAATAAGGAGGGCATGAAGTACTGACCAGCTTTGCTCCTATGCCTGGGTCCAGGCACTTGTGTGGAAACACGTGCTCTGCCCACAGATGCACCAAAATAGCAAGGCACCAAGAAGCCTACGATGACTCATGAATCATGGGACTGATATAAGAAAGAATGTTGTCATAATAAGACTACTTGAGCAGCCTCATTTTAGATTATGTACAGTCATGGTATCTTAACTGAATTCTTAAAGTTCAGAAAGACCAAACAGGTCAGGGAAAGACGGAGATTCCTCCTTGGAACATGCCCTCCACACTTTCCTTCTGTCTCCCAGGGTTCTCATGTCCACAGCTTCCAACATCGAGCCTTCGTCTCAGACCATCCAGAGAACATCGTCCCAACCTTTATTCATGTCCTCTTCACGGTCCCGTCGCCTCTTCCCAAATCAAGTTGTGCCTGATCTTGTCTTATTTTTGGACTTTCTGGCTCTAGATCATGGGATGAACTACTAGATGGAGATAATGCTGATGTCCTGACCCACATTCTTTCTCCTCACCTGAACTGCAGGGAACAGTCCTGTCTTATGTCTATATCAGTTACCTCATCTTCCTGTCCTCTGCCTATGGTCTTCTTTTTTTTTTTTTTTTTTTTTTTTTGGTTTTTCGAGACAGGGTTTCTCTGTGGAGCTTTGCGCCTTTCCTGGAACTCGCTTTGGAGACCAGGCTGGCCTCTAACTCACAGAGATCCGCCTGCCTCTGCCTCCCGAGTGCTGGGATTAAAGGCGTGCGCCACCACCGCCCGGCTGGTCTTCTTCTATGACATAAGAACTCTGTATGTTCTGTGGGATCTACAGATTAAGTACCCCATAGAGGAGAAACCCTTAACCATTTAATGAGGGGTGTCTGCCAGGGGACAAGTACCCAGCTTCAAAGAAGTAGTTCTGGTAAACATGTCTCACTTTTCCTGGTGTGACAGGGCCCCAGACCTTAGCACAACTGACTCCATGATGGAAGTACCATTCAGACTGTAAAACTCAGCACACAGCACCACCTACCTCAACTAAAACAAAGGCCTAACCCATAGTTATAGGAAAGTCTTAACATGTGCTAACTTTGCTTTTTGGCTTCTGTGGTTCCGCTTCTGGCTAACTGTTCAAGTTAACTGAAGTATATCAACCCAAACATGTTGTTTTTTGTTTGGTGTGTGTGTGTGTGTGTGTGTGTGTGTGTGTGTGTGTGTGAGTGTATGCTTAAAAGTTCACCCTGGGAAAGATCCAGGGCTACAGTGGGATCCCAAATACCCAGTGTAGTCGCCATCAGGGTAATAAAGACTTTCTATTGGCTTAAACTGTGTCTGAGCAGTCTTCTCTGGTGGATACTCCATAGCCACTTGGTGGCTCTTTAGTGGGAGGACAGCCCATGTGCCAAGAGATGTCATTCTCTCCTTAACACAACTTTTGTTGGCGTGACAGTTTGATGTCTTTCTCTTCTTCCTCTCCCTTCCAGAAATCACTCTCCAAATAAAATCCCAACCTCAGAGTATGTTCTAGGGATGGCTTCTGTGTCACTCAAACTAGATGTTGCCCATTTAATCTACCAATGAGTAACTGTGCTCATAGGTTTTCTTTCTAGATCACCCTTGAATACTGACAGACGCCCTTGTGCTTACGTTGGGGTATCTTTTGATGTAAAAGCATGCAAGTACCCTTGGTGATTTGGAACATAATTAAAGACCAATCAAGGAGATACTTTGAGACACACAGCACCTATAGGTAACCCTAAGACACATCCCTTAAATATGCACCCATGAGGTTTTACATTCTGTGAAAATGAGAATATGATGTTTCCAACCACGATGGAGCAGATCTAAATTAAGGTTCCACATCTAGATGAGTTGTTTTATTCATTAGGGGAAAATATAGACTATTTTTTTCCTTAGTGGGGCTCAATTTGAACTACAGATGAGATAAAGGTTGAACAGAGCCAAAATTGGCTGGACTAGCTACAACCTTTGATTGATGACCTACCCCAAACCAAAATAGTTAAGACTTATTCAGAATGTGTTCATGAGCTTTAGGACTGAATTTGAATGGGAAAGCCATCTTAGAGTCTTTTGTTGTTCTCATATAAAGACATGTTGAATTTAATGTGCAGATAAACCACATTCATATTCAATACATATTATATTCAAAGAAAAAGAAATGGTCAAAGTATTTAGATGTACATCATTTCTCTCTGCATGCATTTCTTTTCCTATGTCTTTCTATCAGCTTCTGGATTTTTTAAGTAACATATCAATCTACTCTGTTATATTTCTTTGTTAAGCTCCTGTGTTGTGTAGAAGACACAATGCCAGACCCAGGGAAGACAGGGAGCTGACTTGTATAAAGTTTCGGCCCTCCAGGAACTTATGGTTTAACAGGATCAATGAAAAGGATTATATTTTCAAATCAAATTCACCCAACATCGAGTTTTATTAATGATACAAAGAGACAATCATTCAGGAAAGACAGGCAAAGCTCGGGGAGGTCTGAGACATCTTTTAGGCTCCTCAGGTCCTCCTCCGACACTGAACATGTACTTTGTCTCAGTATATATCAGGTAGTGTAGAAGTTATGTCATGTCTCTGAATTACACAGAAATGAATGATGTATCTGCCAGATAGTCTCCAAGTGACCATGTTTCAAAACCACAGATCTGCTGTTTCTGGAGCAAACTAAGGACCTCTTGTTAAGAGCAATCCACAAAAATGACCTCTGCTTGGAGAATGTCATTATTTGTTTCCTAGAGGTCCAGTTACTATGACAAAGAATTCAATTGGGTCATCTGTCTTCTTTTCTTTTCCTGGTGAGCATCCTCATAATGGAGAAAGAACATGAGCTATAGTCCAACCACTTCAGTTCCTTCCCCCTAGGTAGATGAGACATGCGCACAAACACCTACAAGACCGGACAGAAACTGAAGCTAGGTAGTAGCTAATATAGAACTCAGGGGACAAGTAGAATATAGAAAATTCTACTGTTGTGAATACTTACTCTGTCCTTTTTAAATTATTGTGGCTTCCATCTACGACCAGAATATATAGGGAAGCCCGAGAGTTCAGTCCTGTCCGTTATTTGAAGACTGAGCCAACCAGATGATGGTTGACAGTTCCAACACATTTGAGGATAGGAGGACAGAGTAGGTAGTTATAAGAGTGAAAAACCACAAGTACAATTCCTTACCCATATCTCTAAGAGGTTAGTTCTTCATCTCACCCCATGTTCCTCCTCTCCTCTCCTCTCCTCCCTTCCCCTCCCCTCCTTTTCTGTCCCCTCCCCCCCTTCTGTCCTCTCCTCTCCTCTCCCCTATCATCTTCTCCCCTCTCTTCTCCTCGTCTTTCTTCTCATCACTCTAAGAAGGTCTTGGCAAGGGCTTCCCATTCTTGGTAGTTTCAACACTAATCCAGAAGGTCCAGATCCCAAACACAGCATCTCCGATAGTGTACGCTTATGAGCTCCACCGTGGAAATGGACTTGACTCTTGACCACCAGGTAGCAGTGACCTCTTCTGCTCTGATCACTTCTGTCTGGACTCTACATTTCTTCCTTGCATTTCTAACTCTTGCAGTGACCATGAAGCTTCTCATACTGCAATGTGTAGTGTTCTTTGCTTTCTTACCTAAGCCTGGTTGAATGGGAGTACTCAGAGATTAAGTTTGGGGCATAGTGATTTTGAGAAGTCTGTTAGAAATCCAAGAGTTGATGCTAGATAAACAACTAGATACATAAGTCTGCAGGAGGCACGTTTGACCTCTTAGGAAAAAAGTCTAAGTGGGTATTGTATTGCATAGATGCAACTTTTAAACCTACAGGACCGGAAGAGATGATCGAGTCTGTTAGTGTAGATCAAGAAAACATCCAGAAACCGAGCCATGGACATTCCAACATTAAGAGACAAAGCAAATGCAGCAGAGGAGCATGAAAAGGAACCAAAAATAAGGTAGGAAGAAACCGTGGAAGTATGTTACTCTGGAAGCCTATGCCTCCCCGTTTAACCTGGGTTTGCGTTTTGTTTTTGAATACTGAAAACCTCACATTATTCTGAAAAATTCTCTGCCCTTCAAGGACCAAGGAAACGCAGCTGAGAATGATGAACGTGTACTAGAGGAAGGCACGTGTGGTCTAGGTCCCTTCTGTGTCACGGGTTTGTGACTAGAGCGACTTTGTTTTCTCTTTGTCTAAGTTCTCTTCAGATATAAAATAAAGATGACTTTGTTGCTTATCTCCCTACAGTGAATGTTTGGAGTGTTTTGTTTGTTTTTCAAGATAGGGTTTCTCTGTGTAACAGCCCTAGCTGTCCTGGAACTTGCTCTGTAGACCAGGCTGAGCTCGAACTCACAAAGATCTGCCTGCCTCTGCCTCCTGAGTGCTGGGATTAAAGGCACATGCCACCACACCCGGCTTTGGAGATTTTTTTTAAATAATTATTTTTAAAGTAAATACTAAGAAAAGAATTTCAGGGGTCAAAGGTTGCCACGGGCAGTCTGAGGTGGATACTTAGAAACTATAAATTACTTCAAAGCAAAACTGAAAAATGTCTAATTCCTAATATTGTTCTTTACCAAAAAGAAAAAAAACTGAATTCAATTTATTAGCCTTCTCATTTTCCTTACCTGTAACTTGCACCTAATGACACTAACAGACAGATGGTGGTAAGAAAAACAAATTAAATGTTTGCAAAATACCAACAAATAAAAAGAAGTCCATTCCACCCTCCATTCCACGTTCTTAGAAATCTAGTAGGGGAATGATCGTATTTTAACATCATGCGATTCCTATAGAGAGAGATAATGAAAAGCCCAAATTGTTTTTAATGGGAGAAGGCAGCGAGCCATGAAATTGCGAACAATGTTCTCAGGAAGTGAATGCTAAAACAACCAGAGCTTTGAATTGTCTGTTCGACTCAAGGCTCTGCCTGACTGGCAGGATCAGAGGTTAGACAAAGAAACAATGCCTGGTTCTCCACGGACAGAGCCTTCACACAGATGGGTTTGGAGTGACTGAACGATGCCCAGGCTTTTCTGTGTGGTCTGCGGTCCTTCCAGAGAGGGTGTCTGCACAGTGGCTCCCAGTCACTGTTTGGAGATGTCTCACCTTTTAAAAATCAACCCGGCAAACTGAATTAGAACATAGCTAACAATGGGCTCGAGAGATTTTTTTTTTTTTATTTCTTTAACCAGAGACTTTAGGACTTCTCACCCACTCTGGGAAAAATAATAGCAGAGACATTCAGCCTTTGTTGTTGCTATTATGTCCTGTGTCCCATGAGGTTGGGGCAATACGCGTGGCCTGCATGAGTGTTGGGGCTGCTGTGAAAATGGACCAAAAATAGCATGGCTTAAACTATAATCATTGCTTTCTCATAGCTCTGGATGCTAGAGGTTCAAGACGAGGTATAGGCAGGTCCAGTGTCTACCAAGAGCAATTCTCCTTGATATTCAGATGTCCACTTTTTTACTGGATCCCCACACAGTCTTTCTTCTGTGTACACAGCCCTGATGTCTTGTCATGATCCCAAACTTTCCACTTTTTTTTTTTTACATGAAGCTTCCAGACAGAAGAGATTAGAGCCCACTCCAAGGATTTATTTTAACTTAATCGTCTCTTTAAAGTCTACAAAAAGCCACATTCTGAGTTACTGGATATTAGAGCTTTAATTTTTATTTTAAGGGATTCATAATTTAGGCTCCAACAAGGGCTGGCTTAGAGACTTACATGCATCTTCTTAAAATATTAGGTGACTTATGGGCAGAGGCAAAAGAGGACTGCCCAGAAAGGCAAGCTCGGAGTCCAGGAGCATGTTCGCAGGTACACTGTCAAGCCTGTCTCAGAACCAGGTATTCTTGTGGAGACAAGACAAACCGACCCTCACCTAGCCCTCTTCTCTCTCCTGAGCTTTCTGGATACCTAAGTGCTTCCAGGGTAAAGGCTTGACCCTATCCAGGTTGGAATGAGTGTCTCCTCGTCGACGATCCCCACACCCCACCCAGGAGCTGTCGAAGGAGTTAGCGGGAGTTAAGCTGGGAACCTGGATGCTCTTCTCTCCTGTGATGGTCAGTCCAGGCTACATAGAGATGCCTATACTGTCGGCATGGGTCAGCAATTCCTATCAGAGTAACAGACTACAGTGTGCTGCATCTTTGGACTTATCTTTCAGAGGGCACTTGAAGGGCTGGCAAGAGAGTGCCAGAGCCAGAAAGATCAGGCTGGAGGTGAGGAGGGTCTCAGAAACCATAGTGTAAACACTAAGAAAGTGTATCTGACGGTCACACACTCCTTTTCCCTGAAGGTTTCACTGCTTTGGTTTTTCCCTGACAAGGGGAGGAATGGGTATTGTCCTCAGTCATTGCCAGAAAACATTCAGATCCTTTAGTGTTGTCTTCTCAGTTTGTCATTTGCAGACCAATCTCTCCTCCAAGAAGGCACCTCACTCATGCAGGATGGTACTGTATGCGGCAAGGAATGTTCCCTTCCTGTTGTACCAAACGAACCCAAATACCTGAGACTTGGCATGCTGGAAGGTCCTGGTCAGCAGGTGGCCTTCCAGGGCTCCTTCAAAGATTCCGGTGTTTTCCATTTTATAGTTCAGCATTCAAGGGTCTCAGAGACATGTCCATCAGGGAAGATGCAGAAAGAAAAATGAAGATCTGCAGGGAGCAGGCTTGTGGGCCTGACCCAAAGTCACATTCATAAATTCAGTCACATTTCATCGATCAGAACTGTTATGGACACAGTCTACTAGAGCTGGGAGATGGGAATGCAGCCAGAGTGACACCAGGGAGGAAGGGGCATGATGTCCACAGTAGCTTGTTGGCTAAAGGGATCTACCAGGAAATATCTGCTGTTTCTTAATTGTCTCCCATGAAGAACATGGCCGATTTATCTATGTTAAACAAGCATTGTGAAACAACAAACACCAAGAGTCCTCAATACTTGCTGTAAATTGTTGGGAATAATCTGACATCATTTCAGAGCAAAATCTTTAGGGGGATCTTTTAAAAGTGCTAACAACTTCCTGTCTGTGGGAGTTGGGACTTTTCAAAAGACCTGAACTAGGCTTTGCTTAGGTATACTCCCACGGCTGCTTTTGAACACAAGAGGAAACATTTCATTCTTCATGGAGTCCAAATGAGTTATTCCCCCAAAATATCTATCCAGTCCAACGGCTAAAAGCAAACAAAACGCAAAACCTCTATTGTGTATTGTTGTACTTGGTAACTGTGAAAACGTCCAAAGCATCTTTGCTAGCTGCTAACGATCCTCCAACTGCATCCCAGCCTCTACACAGGGTAGACTGTACCCTCCGAGTGATTACAATGCACCAGGGTCCTTTGGCTCTGGCTGAGTGGCCTGTGTGCAGGCTAATATCCTAGCTTTGTTGTTTCAGGCTGTGGTGGAGTTACCAAGTCCCCAACTCAGCCTGTGGTGATTTTCAGAAAAGAACCTTTTCCTAGAATAACTGCAAGAACCCAAAGTAACATTGCTTTGGGCAGACAATTGGAACCACTTGGCGGGCTTATGAGATACCAGCCCACCGCCTCTACCCCGAACTCTCTAAATCCAAGCCATTGAGGATGGAGTCTTGACCTTACTGTTTTTCAAGCTCCCCAATATCAATCTTATATACACCCCACTCTTCTCAAAACAAGCCACAGTTTTCACAGACCTAGTACAATCGACTAATAGAGAAAAAAAGTTTTGACTTTGTATCGGTTTCTTATTGCTGTAACAAATAATCATAAACTTAGTGTCAAAACAATACAAGTTTATTATTGTTTTTTAGTTCTATGTGTGTCGTAAGTCTAAACCAAGAGTTCTGAGGCAGAAATCAAAGCTGTGTAGAGGCACTAGGCAAGAATGTTTACCAGCTTCTGGAGGCCACCTGAACTCTGTGGCTCATGGTCCCTGTCTACATCTTCAAAGGCTGTGGCATAGCATTTTCAGTCTCCCTGTCTTTATTTCTACTGTCATAATACTGAGGCTCCCAAAGGACCTTTGTAGTTGCAGTGGACTCATCCAGAGATCTACATAATTTAAAAAACAACAACTCTAGGTCCTTCATTTAATCACATGTGCAAACCCCTTATATCCCGAGAGGTCATATAGTCACAGGTTCTAGAAATTGGGATGCGGTCATTTAGGGAGAGGTGCATCATTCTGCTCTCCTTGGGATCATTTAAGAATGGAGGAATGACAGAGGGGTGATCAAGATGACAGAAGCTTCAGTTGCATAAATAGGTAAATTAAAATAAAACGAACAACAACAAAAAAACCAAAAACAGAGGATGATGCTTGAGAGTGTCGTCCAGCCATCCAGGGAAGAGTAGAGCAGTCACAGGTAAGGATTCCGGGTTGACTGTGGGATGCACTATTCCTAAGCCTCCACTCCCACTGAAACATGAGATTTCCTTGTAAACTGCCCAGCAAGGGCTTTCCGGCTTTCCGAAGTAAGAAGGATGGGGGAGAGCAGGAAGCTATGGGTTTGCTCTCTTGCAGCAGAGAACACGTCACTTATAATGAAAAGGTTAAACTCTTTGAGGCCCAGCCACTTGCCTCTTTCCTCTGCTGGGACATACAGATACCTCAGGCATGGCATTGCCCTCCAATCAAAAATCCTTTTAAAGAACAAAAGGAAGTATTACAGGCCTAAAACCTGCAGATCGGTGCCATCCCACCTGAGCTCTGGGGTGAGTGCGCTGCCTCTCTGTGTTTTCCAACCACCCGTGGGTGAGAGCGTCTCCTCCCACCCACGTCCCACTGTGGAAGCTTGCTATCGCAGAGGACATACTTTGACAGGTTACAAATTGTTTTCAGCAGCTGACCTAGACATAACATCACCACTTCCTGATTATATTGATATATGTTTCTATTATTTGCTTATTTGCGCCTCCAGAGACAATTCGTTTTTGTTGTTTTACCGTAAACAACATTGCAAGGTCTCGGTATTAAATCATAATTATTTACCCTTGCAGTTCATGCACCTTTGTCCCTCGGGAATCTGGTGACGTGAATTTACAGGAACATCGGGGTATTTCTCACCAACAGTTTCCTGTTATTGATGCTTTTGTTTGCTTGTGATTTTTTTTTTCTTCACTCATTCGGTTTCTCAAGGGAAAAAACAAATGGGCACGTGACAGTGATCACGGTCATGAGATCTCTTCTGGGGACCCCACAGATGTGTTTTTTTGAAGGGCTGAGCCCTCTGACAAGGCCAGATGCTGTGGGATTGTGTGGACAGACAATTGGTTATCATTCATTTGCTCTCTCCGTTTTCCCACAGGCTTCAGATGGCTATCTTAGCGAATGTGCCTCTGTGACAGAAACTCCGCAGGCCTAAAAGAGACTGTCTTGAGATAAAATCTGAATGGAAACAAGAGACTCATTGGTGAGACGCAACTGATTCTTATGATCTCTGAAACACTGGTATCCAACGTTTACATTTTCATGGGGCAAATAATTGATTAGGTCGCTCATGGGCCTATGAGTTCTTCTCAGCTGAAGTAGAAAACTGAATTTCCAAAACTCGGACACACAGGAAATACTGAGTCTTTTTATATCATTACTCTAATATATGTCCATCACAGTTTTCAAGGTTTGCTTTTAACCAAGCAGTGAGAATCCTTATCCTCAAAAACATTCAGGAAAGCATCACAGTTTTAAAATTAAAAAAAAACAAAACCTCTCTGTTTATCAATATGTTATTTCATGCGATCCAATGACAGTCCAGAATTCTGCTGTCTGAGATGACAGCCATCTGCTAGCTATGATTATTTAAATTTAAATTGATTAAAACTAAATGACAGTGAAGTTCCTTTTTTCTTTCTTCTTTCCTTCCTTCCCTCCCTCCCCCTTTCTTTCTTCCAGCTAGTCACATTTTAATTGTCAGCTGCCACGCAAAGATAGAGCTATCATCAGGGACAGTTCCAAATATGAACGGTACCATCCCAACACTGCACAGAGCTCCGCTGGCTGTGACGCTCTGGGATGCAGCATCAGCCGGCACTGAACCTTCAGGGCGATGATGTATTAGTGGAAGCTGCAGCTAGATGGTCACGTTTGCAAGCCTGTTATTTCTACAGCCAGAGGAACCCTCTTAGACCTGATCTCTCCTCTCTTCATTTCTCCCCTCCACTTCTTTCCAAATCCCGAGCATAAGGGATCCTGCCGGAACTGTGCCCAAAGGGACAGGCTGACAGTATCCCTAGCAATCACTCATCCTCCTCCTTTCCTTCAAAATATCAAACAGCTTGAAACCTGGGGCCTATGCAGGGTCGCTTGGCTCGGCCTGGGAGGAGGGGACTGGACCTACCTGGACTGAGTCCACCAGGTTGATCTCAGTCTGTGGGGAAGGCTTTGCCCTGGAGGAGATTGGAATGGGGGGCGGGCTGGAGGGAAGGTGAGGGGGGCAGGAGGGGGGAGAACAAGGGAATCTGTGCCTGTATGTAGAACTTAATTGTATTGCAAAATAAAAATAAAATAAAATAAAAAAATTAAAAAAAAATATCAAACAGCTGCAAGTTGAGTTGGACATCAGCATATAGGTGGTGAAAGAGTCAGTTTTTCAAAAATTCCGTTTATTGGACCAGTAAGCTGGCTAGGCAGGTAAGGGTACTGGCTACGCATGACTGATTAAACCTGAGTTGGATTACCAGAACCCATGGCAAAGAGAACTGGAGAAGTGACCTCCATGTGTACACTGGGGCACACACATGCACTCACACAAACACACAGGCACAGAAAGAAATGAAATACAATAATTTTTGAAGAACTTAATCCTGACTATGTTCCATATGTTTTCAGCATCATACCTTTTCCTTACACAGTCTCAAAAGCTGTGTTACCTCCCTCCCTCCTTGCCCCCATCACTTCCAGCATGGTGTCAAAAACAGTTGTCCCAGACATCACAATTCTTGGCCTCTTAGAGTCACTGAACATAGTATACATACATGTTTCATATTAAAAAAAAATGCAACCTAGTGACTGAATTTATTTAATCTAAGCATTGTTTTCAAAACTTGGTTCAAGGCATGGTTATAAAATGTAAACATTATGAGATAAACAGTAGCAGTGTAACAAGAACGGAGGAAATGTGCCTAGCCAAAGTGTATTTTTAATTTATGGACACATGGTCCTGGTTTTAACTTAAGGTTCACTAGAAGATTCTTTTTCAAGCAAAGAAAAGATACCTTCCTTCTACCCACTCTGTACCTAGGACGCCTTATGTCTGACTGTAGGAGAGGCTTTGTCCACTGAGAAGAATTTTCAAATCTTTGGATCAGTTCTCTTGCCAAGTTTTTACCACCACCTGAAGCAGTTCACACAGTAAAACTGCAAACCAGGCTTCCAACAAACCGCCCTGCTCCCCTTTAGGCTTAGATTTGGGCTTGGGGTGATGGCTGGGCCCAGCTGTGTTCACAGAGCCACTCAACAGGACATATCACAGAGCCACTCAACAGGACATGGATCACCATGTGTGATCCAGTGATCACAGAGCCACTCAACAGGACATTGCTCTGCAGTTTCTCTCTTCCTTTATCAAACTCCCTAGATGGGAGGCAACCAGCCTTGTCGTTGTTGGAATCTTAGATGGCGTTTTAACAAAAAACAAACCCAGAGCCAGATATCAGGGTGAAAGCTGAAAGATCAGAGAAGCAGAACAGCCAGCCACTAGTTCTTACCTCTGTGAAATCCTCAGCCTAAAGAGAGTGAATTCCTGTTTCCTCAAGCCTTATATACCTTTCTCTGCCCTGCCATATTACTTCCTGGGATTAAAGGCATGTGTGCTTCCCAAGCAAAGGCATGAGATCTCAAGTGCTGGGATTAAAGGTGTGTGCCACCACTGCCTGGCTCTGTTTCTTTTCTATACGGGATCAGTCTCATGTAGCCCAGTGTGGCCTTGAACTCACAGAGATCCAGATGGATCTCTGCCTCCCAAGTGATAGGATTAAAGGTATGTGCCACCACTGCCTGACCTCTATGTCTAATCTAGTGGCTGGCTCTGTCCTCTGATCCTCAGGCAAGTTTATTAGGGTACACAATATATCACCACACTTGTTATTCCTGAGTTTCTCCATCTACACCAGGCTTCTCTTGCAGAGGACACCATGAAAACTATACACCTTATCCTACTTACAGAGCCCCCAGGATCCCCAGCACATGGTAGATATATAATAATAATAATAAGAAGAAGAAGAAGAAGGAGGAGGAGGAGGAGGAGGAGGAGGAGGAGGAGGAGGAGGAGGAGGAGAAGAAGAAGAAGAAGAAGAAGAAGAAGAAGAAGAAGAAGAAGAAGAAGAAGTGTGTTCATTTTATCCTCTTTGTATTGGCATAGGCAATCCAATGAGCAGGCACTTACCGAATATGTAAGACCCAGGCAGCACGGAGTGGGAAACAGAGATAAACAAAATGGTCCTCACTCACTAATAACTAACATCAGCAGTAGAATGACCCATGGCTGAGACAGTAACAAGTGGACGTCACATCTGTGAGAGCACAGGAAGGACAGTGCTTCAGTTCTGTGCAGTTTCAGGGAGGAAGCAGTTCTGGATTTTAATTTTATCTTTTTTTTTTTTTTTCAAAAAGTCACAAGACGCTGGGCATGCAAATGGGGCAAAGGCATTTATTCACTGGATGGATCGAAATTGTGAAATGTGTGTGTGTGTGTGTGTGTGTGTGTGTGTGTGTGTGTGCGTGTGTGTAGGAAGTCCCATGCAGCATAGCCCTGGAAGTATAAAAGAACATTGAGGGATCAGTCTAACTTCAAAGGCCAGTGCACAGGCGTGTATAGCCTGGGGTCCACCAGCTCCATGTAGCTAAGGATAGCTTCGAACGTTACCCAACGCAAACTGTAAATTTACTTATATCATTATGCAATTTGGAGAAGGGCATTTGGGTTTTTTGATTCAGTTGCTTGATTTTTGAGTGTAGGCTTTGTGGATGAAAACAGCAATATGATGTCTCAATGTCAAAGGGTGGACACACCTGGAACTTAGCTAGACCTTGTGACCTTGTAAAAGGTCTCTCTTTTCCCCTGCTGTGGCACACAGAGAGGATAATAGCTGTGTCTGTGCAGCACAGCGTGTGAATGGGTGAGGCTGCCTTTGACAGGAGCCAGTTAGAGGTGCTGCAAAGGTCAAGGGATCACCATCTCTGAATGCCTGTAACTTATTGTGACTTACTCGGTGCCATGGCACATGGGGGCAGGGGTAGGATCTCTGCTCTAAGCCATGGGGACAGGAGAGGCTTTGAGAACAGGCTGCCACCCCAGACTTCCTAGTCTCTTGTCAACAGTCCAAACCCTAAGTACATTTCAGCTGAAGTCCAGAGAGTGGTGGATGTCTACAGGGAAAAGACCTTCTTAAATTTGGGCTTTGGTTCAGTCTTCTATTTACATAGCTAATTGTTTGAATAAGGGTGCCTGGCTTAATAATACATTTGAATACGTAGAAGTATCATTTATTTATATCCAGTTTCCTGGTGGGAATTGTGATACTTATGAAATCAAAGCATACCCATTCCCAAATGGCCAACCAAACCATCTCTTCTCCAGAACAAGAAAGTTATGAAAGGAAATGTAATAATCATTTGTCTGAACTGCAATCTTCGGCTTAAGTTCCAGTCTTTGCCCATAATATATGCTTTCAGTTTTTCTGAACTCCTTAGGAAAGCTTTAAATATGTATACAATACTGAAAATGATAGAGTTTTACCCAGCCTGGAGGAAACCCCCAAGGTATGCTTGTCCAACCATTTGTTGAAAAGCTCTGGGTCCTGCAAGGTTGCTGGAGGTTTCCCAGAATTCCTGTAAATATTCAATCATTTCACTTTTTCTTTAATATTTACTGTGTGTGTGTGTGTGTGTGTGTGTGTGTGTGTGTGTGTGTGTATGTATGTATGTATGTATCTGTGTGTGAGGGTGTGCATGTAGGTATCCTTCGAGAAGAAAGCATGGGATCCCCTGGAGCTGAAGTTACAGGCAATTGTGGACCACCTGAGGTGGATCTTTGAGTTTGAGTCCAGCTCGGTCTACAGAGCAAGTTCCAGGACAGTCAGGGCTACACAGAGAAATCTTGTCTCAAAAAAACAAAAAAGAAAAAAATGAAGAAGCAGAATAAGAATAATAATAAGGAGGAGGAATAGGAGGAGGAGGAGGAGGAGGAGGAGGAGGAGGAGGAGGAGGAGGAAGAGAAAAGAGCCTACAAGTTAAAAAAACAACACAAATGGCTTGGGGATGTAGTCAATGGTAGAATGCTTGCCTAGAATGGGCAAGGTCCTGAGTTCAATCCACAGCACCACCATTACCACCTCAGGAAAAAAAAGATACTTAATTATAGCTAGGCATGGTGTCATCTGGGGAGCAAGGAACAGGATCATCATGAGTTTGAGTAAGCCAGGCTACATAGAGAGGTCCGCTCTAGAAAGAAAGGAAAGAACTCTGTCAGTGCTGGTGAGTCAATGGGAGACGATCTGGCAGTGAAAATAATGTAATTTAATATGCATTTTGTACAAATGATAAAAATGAGAATAAATGGAGGGACTAGAACTGGAGAAGTAGCCTGTTGTCACAGAGTGAGGTCAAGTGACACTCTCTTTCCTCCTCTTCTCAAGCCTTAGCACCACTACCTTCAAGCTACAGACTGCCACCATTTGGGGTGCCATACTTTGGGGGTTCAATTCTTTGGGGTGCTGTTCATTTTGCGCTGACTGGGTCTTCCCTAAGGGAAAAGCTGGAGTTCGATGTTATAGTAGCAATATTTTGTTCTACACAGTTACTCCTGTTTACAATGTCTTATTGCCCAGCCCCCATCTATTGCCACAGTTACATCTGAGCTAGTTGGTAGAAATCCTTCACTACAGGCAGTCGTGTGCTCAGTGTGAGAGTAGATTAAAAATGTCTCAGAGGCCTGTCATTGTGCTGTCTCCTTGAGAGAAAGAGGCTTCTAATGACATTTTTCTGTTGGTGTTGGTACTGAATAACAGAAAATAAGTGGATTGGGTGGGAGTTAACTAATTTCACAGGAGGATGGATAGACACTGGCTGTTTATCTAATCTACTAGATATATAACTCACTTCTCCAAAAGTCTCTCCCCTAGTAAGTACCTACATGTAAGACTTTTTCTTGGGGTCTACATCAGAGGAATGTAAAAGAAAGTTTTCCTGTGTCCTGCCCAGTATTGCAGCCACTCGGTCCCAAGTAAACACACAGAGGCTTATGTTAATTACAAACTGTATGGCCTATGGCTCAGGCTTCTTGCTAGCTAGCTTTTTCACCTTAAATTAACCCATTTCTATTAATCTATGTGTTGCCATGTGGCTGTGGCATTACCACTCTAATGGCATCTTGTTGTTTCTTTGGCAGTGGGCTGGCATCCCTACTGACTCCACCCTTCTTCATCTCTGTCTTCAGTTTGAATGTACCGCCTAACCTTATTCTGCCTCACCATTGGCCAAACAGCTTTATTTATCAACCAATGAGAGCAACACATATTCACAGCATACAGAAAGACATCCCACAGCAGGGGAACATACATTTCAAGGCAAACAATCATGACAACTAATTATTTGTTTTTAGGATAAGAATTTTGCTTTCCCCAATATCTAGATTTCAAACATAAGACACTCTCTTCAATTAATGATGGTGTGCCCACAGGACTCTGGGACCAGTACTGCTGCTGACTTAGTCTTCCAAATTTTAGTCACTGGTAACAGCTTGTTAAAAACTAAATAATTCAAAGACCATTTTGATAAAGTGTGTCTGCATTCCTCTATAAGTAAGTGCTTTACTTTTCTATGCTGTGAACCAAAGAATGCATTATTTTATGTAGCTAACTACTATTGATGGTATAGAGAAGAAAATGCAGTAGTATTTTCATAATCATGTTAAATTTTAGAATACAAAGCATATGAAATTCAGCTGCATAGGAAGAATAAACTCTAGTGTTATACAGTGTTATGGGGTGACTATAGTCTACAGCAACTTATATATTTCAGAATGGCCTAGAAGACAGACACTTATAGGCCTAAAACTCAAAGAAATAAATGGTTAAAGAAAGAGACATTCTAATTATTCTGGGCTATATCTATCAGGTTATCATATTTTATTCTACAAATAGGAATAAGCACATACCTGTGAAAAGTAAGATCTTTAAAAACATGAATACCCAAATATTACTCTTCAACTTTGCCTTAAATCTTTTTGCCATTCTTAAATTTTTAGTCTTTTATATCATTTTGCCTTAAGATATAACTTTAGAAGGTAATTATATTCATCTTTTTGAGTAGCTTTTAACTGAGGAAGAGAGAATTCTTTCACATTTATTATAATTACTGAGAAATTTGAATTTATTTTGCTTATTACGTTTAGTTTTGTCTGTCTGTCTGTCTGTCTCTCTGTGTGTGTGTGTGTGTGTGTGTGTGTGTGTGTGTGTGTGTGTGTATGACAACCTGAATTTGATCCCTAGAATCCACAAAGTGGAAGGAAAACTGACCCTTGCAAATTGTCCTCTGACCTCTACATGCACACCTTGGTAAAACCATCCCCCTCCTCCATACAAAATTGATTAACTAAAAAATTTAGTTTTACCTTTAAAATATGTATGCACAAAACATGCAACTAATAATAATTTTCATGATAATTTTTCATCATTTATCAGCTTTTTTAAAAATTGGTTTTTATATTTTCAGTTATGTCTTTATTTTCACGCATTTTCTTTTTCTTTGGTTGGAGTAGATGTATAGCAGTTCTTTTGTCGATAATCTATGAAAGGTAAACTCCTTCAGCCTTGTATGACTGAAAAAAATGTCAATTTTTTTCTCATTCTTCAGTGATAGTTCATCTGGGTATAAAAAGTCTTATGGAACTGTGTGTAGTGGCATACACTTTTAATCCCAGCACTTGGGAGGCAGAGGCAGGCAGATCTCTAAATTCAAGGCCAGCCGGGACTATGTAAAAGTTTCAGGACAGCCAAGGCTACACAGACAGACTCAAACAACAACAAAAAGTCTCATAAATAGATATTTGTTTGTTTGTTTGTTTTGTTTTACATTGATAACTTGTTTCTAGTGCCATATTCTGTCACCAGTAAGAAATTTACAGCCAGGAGAGTAAATATTCTAGATCAATAACTTTTCCATTGATATAATCTTTTTACTCTGGAAACCATTTTCTTCTTGTCTGCAGTATTCTGCTGTTAAACCATGATGTTTCTAAACGTAGGTTTGCCTTCACCCTTGAAAGTGTATTTTCCTTTCTTTGTTCGTTTGATTTTTTGTTGTTGTTGTTTGTTTTTTAGACAATGTTTCTCTGTGTAACAGCACTGGTTGTCCTGGAACTCTCTCTGTAGACCAGGCTGGCCTGGAACTCACAGAGATTCACTTGTCTCTGCCTCCTGAGTGCTGGGATCAAAGGTGTATACCACCCTAAAGTCTATTTTCAACTGAGACTTTGTCTTTTTGCTTTAGCCGTTGGTTCTTTCCTGTTCCTCTTCACTCTTCAATGCTAATCAAGGAAAGAGCATTTTCAACATACTCTTCCTCCTCCTCCTTGAGGTTTTTATTTATTTCCTTTGCTTCTTTATTGCTGATTTTTCCAAGAATTTTCTACTAATCCATAATTCTACCTCTTATCCAGCCTAGGGTTATCTCCTCTCCTGGAAATTTTATTTCAAAATTATTTTTCACATTTCTCAGATTTTTTTTAAAGCTGCTTCATTTCCATAATTACTTGCTCTGAACACATTTCTCTCTGTCTGCACACATGTATTATTTCTGTACAAAGACTTAAGTTTATTCAGGGTCCTTGGATTCTACCAAAAAAATCTCATTTTTAGCAGATTTATGCTCCAATTACTGATTTTATTGCATGTTTCTCTTAGCATGTGTTTTAGGATGCTGGTATTCAGTCATACTGTTGAGTGAAAGTTTAGAGAGTTTGTGTCTTTGTATTTTGTATTGTCCTCCTCCTCTGAGTAAGATTCTCCATTAATGGTTTGGCAATTTTCTCCATCAGATGCCGCTTACTCTGCATGACTCCTGGCTGGACAGGAATCTTGCACAGGAATATTTTATGAAGAGATTGCAGATCCAGCCATGTAGCCTAAGGCCAGCTAAGTTCATTGGACAATGTTAGCAGGTTTCCTCTAATTCAAAAGCTTTCTCAAATCATCATTGCTGGAAGAGTGTAGTGGTTTGAAAGAAAATGGCCCCCAAAGGGAGTAGCACTATTAGGAGGTGTGGCCTGTTTGGAGTAGGTTTGGCCTTATTGGAGGAAGTGTGTCACTGTGGAGGTGGGCTTTGAGGTCTCATACATACTCAAGATACCACCCGGTGTTACAGACCACTTCCTGTTACCTGCATGATGTAGTACTCTCAGCTACTTCTCCAGCACCAGGTCTGCCTGTATGCCATCATGTCCCACTATGATGATAACGAAATGAACCTCTGAACTGTAGGTGAGCCACCCCAGTCAAATGTTTTCCTTTATAACAGTTGCCATGGTCATGGTGTCTCTTCACAGCAATAGAAACCCTAACTAAGATGAAGAGGTTTCAGCCTCCTTTCACACGTGCAGAAGTCTGCCTTTTCCTTTCACTTCAAGTGAGTTTGGTTCTTTTCTCTGTCTGGCACAAATGCTTTGGTCCTGATTTTCCTTACAGAACCAAACCTCTAGCTCCAACTCAGTAATCAGCATGCCATGGCTTCAGTCTCATTCACCACAGTCAATCAGCATGCCATGGCTTCAGCCTTGCTTGACATAATCACTTGTCTTCAATTTTATGAAGACTGTTCATACTTATTTTGTCTTTTTTAATCTGACACTTTCTAAATTTTGTCAACATATGTGTTTGTGACAAAAGGAATTAAGATTGGTCATATTGAGCTGTTTGACAGAAGTCTGTTATGACTTCAATATTCAACAACAAAAATGTTTTCAGTTTTTCCTTAAAAAAAAGCACAACACATTAAGTCTTAGGTCTACTAAAAACACGAAATGGGAACTCATTTTAAATCGCAGAGAGTAACTTTGTATTCCAATTTTTGAGTTTTTCTTCTGTTAAAATTTTGTTATCTCTGGAGAGTTTTTAAAAATGTTGGTGACAATGTGGTTTGACAGCAGCAATTTTGGTTCTTGACTATTATGTTATAAATATTTTCTGTTTTTTAGAAAAACAAACACATAAGAAAAATCTGGTCTGAGAATATGATGTTTATGAACTAAACACCAGGCTGAATATTTTAAGTATAAAGTTAATGACAGGTTTAGGGGACCACAAAAATTTATGTCAAAGATATTCCATTTAAACATTAGGATAGGAAGAGGAAATTCAATATATCTATCTATGGAGCATTTGGTCAAACTTCCTCCAGTACTCTCATTCTTTTGCTGAAACTCCATCAGGTGAAAATGAACAGTTCTCAAAAGCAATTTTTTGTCTTGATAGTTGATGTCAAACATGCTTCAAAATTCCTTCCTCAATTTTACTTACTTCACATTTCTGCAGAGATTTTTAAAAGACATTGTAAGCCAGAAGTGGTAGAACACACCTTTAATCCCGGCGCCCCTGAGGCAGAGGCGGGTGGCATCTCTGTGAGCGTTGGCTAGCCTTGCCTCATCCCTCCCCCTTTTTTTAATAATTGCTTACAATTACAATTACAGAGTCTGGGGGCTCTGCTTACCTCTCTCTCTGTTTTGCCCTTGTCCTCATGCTGGAACAAGATGGCTTCTCTGCCTCCCAGACATCCCTACATCTGATGGAAAAACACAACTTGTCTTTCTAGCCCTTCAGAGGGTTCCTTGTCACCCTATGTCTAGTAACTAGCCCTTGTGATTCATTTGGTAGACTTGGGTAATTTGTCCTTTTCAGATCAACTGCGGCAAACAGGACTGAATGATCATGAGTGATACAGATGCATTCATCAGGATTGTAGTTAGTATCATCTTCCTTGGGCATCCACGTTCAGGCAAAGTTGGAGCATTCTGGCAAATGATAAGGGGGAAATAACTTCTAGGTAGATCACAAAGAATGTGCATTAAACTATCAATGTTTTCATCCAGAAAAACAAGGGGAAATAAAACTATTCAGTATCAAGCATTGATTTTTCTGGTCAGTCTCCAATCCGGATTTGTTTTGTGACCGTGACAAAGCTCTACTTCTAAACATCTCCATCTACATGGTCCATGGGTACTTAGTGTGTCTTAAGAGAAAGTCTATTATTTCATTTCATAAACACCTTCCTGGAATCCAAATTTAAAGTTCAAACCCATCCTCAGTTTTCACCCTTCTTTTGACCCATGAACAACTGCTCCCTAAATTCTTGTTGACTGTACCACATAAGCACTTTTAAAATAGGTTTTTAAAAAAATGAAAGTCACAGAGATAGTCTTCAGAACTAGTCATCTTGTTTCTTTCTGTTTTTTTTGTTTGTTTGTTTGTTTGTTTGTTTTGTCCTTTATATTGAGCACCATCAGCACCATGACATCCTTAGCATCTACTGTTTGCTGCAGAAGAAAGGCATCAGCCTTCATGGAACAGTCCATCTCTAGCCTCCTTCTACAGTTTCATGCTAAATCTTTCTACCTCCCGGATTTATTAGTCGTGTAAAAAATCACGTAAAACCCCTCCTGTGCCCTGGTCTTCCAAATTCCTGTGCTTCTGTTCTTGTTCCCATTGCCTCTTCCTTGGAACACATTTTTCCTGATCAGACCCCTTCAAATCTCAGTTCATCCCTTTTGATTCTCTTCCCTGAGTCCCTGGTAGACTTGTACCCCCCACCATTCAGATCTATTCCCATCCTTTTTTTCTCTCTGCATCGCTGTCTGTCTTAGGAACTGTGAGTGTCCTTCTCAAATTTCTGGCTTTGTGTTTTTTATTTTAATAAGACCATTTAGAAATTAATCTACAATTCACAATTACATACTTTTGTCTCTTCTAACATGTGTGAAACATAGACCAAATTCATTAGGGGTACACACGATGACCTCCCCATCTTTAAGCTTGCATTCTGCTTAGTATGGGAACACAGAAGCAACAATTCAAGGTAATCCTGAAACCAGTTCTGCCATCTTAAAATCCTCTTTACAGAGAACTTTTCCATTTTGCCACTTGGCCATTTTGGATATTCCATCTAGGGTTACTTTAGTCTTGATGGAGTTGTGGTGTCTTTTCTCTGGTTCCTGTCTATTGTTTACCCAAAGCCCATGGGTATAGTGGTGAGCTATTACAATGGTTAGGAGAGGTATGACCCTGAAAAACATATTTTGGTTGTACCTAAATAGCAAACAGCAATGGATTTCTCAGCCATCTTCCCCTCATCTGAGGTACTACCTGTAAATGTGAAAAGTTATTTCCATTTCTCCTCTTTTTCTCTTCAGATTGATTAAAACAAAAACAAGGACTTGAGCTCTCATGATCACCTATGGAATTTCCTTTTAGTTTATTTTTCACCCTCAAATTCAAGATACTCTATTTCACTTCCGCCTTGATTTTTTTTCCCAGAAATATTTTTATCTCTTTTATAATTATTCCAAACTTAAGTAGGAGGCCTGCTCCCTGGAGACCTGGAGCTTGGGTTAGCAAAGGACACTTTCTGGAGGCTTAATGATCATTGCACAAGAACAACCCAACCACTAGACAAATAAAATACTATGGTGGTTCCCCCAGCCGAAGGATAGCATAAAGGCACCCCCTGGAGGCAGAAGGGTAAGCTGCAAAAAGAAGGAACCAGTTCCAGGCAAAGGATCAGGAAAGGGCAGCACTTGCAGCTCCATTGGGGAGCATGCTCTCTGCAGAGAACCCTGAACCCCCATTAGCCCTCCAGGTTGGATGATTGTCACAACCTTCATGCCCTGAGATGTAAACTACTACAGTTTGGATCTTGAATAACCCACAAAAGCCCATCTTTGGTTTGATCCCAAACCAAAGATTTGGTTCCCAGATGGTTGTGAAATCCCTAAGAAGTGGGGCTTAGTAGAAGGAAGTCAGGTCACTAGGAGTATGCCCTTGAAGGGGATACTAAGACCTCAGCCTCCTCTCTCTTGAGAAACACAGGCTTCCTCCATTATGTGGCCCTGACATGATGTACAAGACCATCACAGACCTAAACCGAGGACCAAGAGGCCAGGGAGGGAAATCATTGAGAAAACACACACATACACACATGTGCACATACCAGACAAACAAAACATACCTTTAAGTTGATTATCTTTAAGTTGATTTTCCTCTCTTTAAGTGGACAGTCTCAGACATTTTGTCACAGTACTGGAACGCTGCCTAACACACCTACTTTGAAACGCAAATTGACATGCAGGTGATTTACTACTAGGCAGTCCTCTCATGGTACCACATTTGGAAGGGAAGGAGAAGAATGATGGAGATGCTGAGTCATGGCTCTCTCTCCACAGTGCCTCAGGGGAACCTGCTGGAAGTTCCAAAACTGGGAGAACCATCCAGAGCTTTCCAAATTGGGACAAGGGACAGGTCTTTCTTTGGACCTTGATGTTTTCATGCAGGCAGCCCTGCAGAAAGATTATCTTCAGTAGACATGGTCCAGCAGTCCATCCAGCAAACATGTGAGTCCTCTTCACAGAATGTGGGGTTTTTCAGGGCAGCACTGTGTGACTATATCCGTAATTTTTGGTTTCTGATGGTTCTCCAGCATGGCCTGTCAACATTTCCCACAGCAGCATGCTCCTCGCCTCCCACGACTGTGGCTGAGATGTGTCAACACCCTGCCAAGCACAGAACAGCTTCAGTACAAACTTGCTCAATATTGAGCCCATACCAGGGCCCACAACAGAGGCAGCACCCGGCGAAGCCACAAGTGAGTGTGAAGGAACTTGACTTGCAAACTCAAAATAAATAAATCATATTGTAAGTCTTGGAAACCAAAGAAAAATGAAAGCCAAATCCCAAGTCCATTGGGGCAGGAAAGAGTCTAGGGGAGATGGGATTTCTCAGTTTTCTGGTCAGAAGTAGGGAGACCGTGTGTTGGTTACTTTTCTTGTTGTTGTGATAAAATACTTAACAAAAGTGACTTCAAGAAAGAGGAATCTATTTCAGCTAACAGGCTAAGGGGATAGTTCATCAAGGAGAGAAAACCATGGCAGCAGGAGCTTGGGGCAGCTGGTCACAGGACACCCACAGTCAAGAAGCAGCGTGATGATCACTGGTGCTCAGCTAGATCTCTCATTTTTATTGAGTCTGGGGCCCCAGCCGTGGAAAGGTACTGCCCACATTTTGGGCAGGTCTTCCTACTTCAGTAACTCCAAAATCTCTCAGAGACATTCCCAAAGGCGTGATTCTCAATCTAGCTAAGTTGGCAATAATAAGTACCACAGAGCCCAAGTGTAACTGGAACATTTGGGTGGATAGAAAGGGTTCCACTCCTTTGCTGAGTTTGGAATGGCGGAGGGCTAAACTGGGTCCCAAAATGGCACCAGCTCCAATAAAAATAAAACAGAAACTCAGGTGAGGGAAGCATGGAAGGCATGAATATTAGGTTTGGACAGAGGATCCTGACTAAAAAGGAAACAAAAGAACCCTTCCTAGCCACTGAGAGGCAAGTCCTCTGAGTTCAGACCCCATACCTGATGCACAGAAATAGCTCAGAGCCCTGTGGCCAGTTCCTGCCCAGCGGCCCTTGTCCAGCACCTACCTCTCTGGGTTGTGGATGTAGTTCTTGCATTCACCTTCCTGCTTCCGAAGCTACTCTTCCAGGACCATGCACTTGTCCATGAGTTCTTCTTTCTGCAGTTGGAGCTCTCCCAGGGCAGCTGTCCCCCTGCCCACCAGGGGCCACAAGGCTTGTGAATGGCTGCCTCTCAGAACCTTGAGTGACAACCTCCTTAAGTCTCAACCCT
Source organism: Peromyscus eremicus (assembly GCF_949786415.1). Classification (NCBI taxonomy): domain Eukaryota; kingdom Metazoa; phylum Chordata; class Mammalia; order Rodentia; family Cricetidae; genus Peromyscus; species Peromyscus eremicus. Next base: position 39,665,891 of record NC_081427.1, read on the forward strand.
CCCACCCATGTGTTCCTGTTCACCCTACCACACACACACACACACAATCACATAAAATCATATACACATTATACCCACCCCCCATGCTTTCTACTCTAACAGGCCTGGCCTGCACATGCCCCTGTCTCAGAGGGTGAATCTCTAGGCCATGGCACTAGACTACATGGGAGCCTGAGAATCAGGTAAGAAGAGTGTGAGGGTAAGAAGCAGGTGAGAGAGTCTGAAAAAAGCAGAATTTTGTGTATCATGAACTCGGCAGGTCACACAGTCTAATCTACCACCCAAGTGTAAGCCCGCAGCCTGGGAAAACGTGTGCAGCCACCTTGTAGTCCCAGAAACCTCAAGTGCAGAACCGAGACATGAAGGTTAGTGGAGACACGAAAGGGTGTGCAAGTTCAGCAGGGGAGGCACAAAGCTTGCATGACCACTGCGCTCCAAGGAAGGGATCTCTTCTTTGAAGAAAACACGCCGCTAGACTGATGTTCCCGGTTATCCTCCACCACAGGAAGTCTGCAGCCTGCCCAAAGTGCGCTAAGAGTCCGTGGATGGAAGGAAACGAAGCAAGTGCGCATGTGCATGTCACAGTCATCGTCCGCTTCCGTGTCTGCTCTTCAGATGGACTCGTCTGTCCCAGATTTCAAGGATTCGTGAAGGCTGAAAGGCTGAGGCCCTACTTGGCACAAAGATTGGTGGATGAGAACGTTCTACCCTGCCCATCCAGTCTCCTATTAGCAAAATATCTCTGTGTCTCTGTTCTTTGTCTCTGTCTCTCCATCCCCCGCTCCTGTCTCCTTACTGAATACTGGCTAGCACACAATCACTCACTCCCTGGTGTTGTAAAGGTCCTCTTCCCTGGGAGAGATGGGACTTCAGATTTTGCAAAATGAGGGTCAAACATAGTGTCTCTCAAGAGAGTCCTGGATCTTACCAGATGGTCTAAGTTAATGCTTTATATTAAGTGGGGAAATCTTAAAGAAGTAAGTCTGATTGCATCTACTCCTCTCGACCAAATGAAGAGAACAGGTTCTAGAACCTTCTTCTTTCATCTTTCACTGCTCTTTTTTTTTTTAATTTTTATTTTGCAATACAATTCAATTCTACATATCAGCCACGGATTCCCTTGTTCTCCCCCCTCCTGCCCCCCTCACCTTCCCCCCCCCCAGCCCGCCCCCCATTCCAATCTCCTCCAGGGCAAAGCCTTCTCCACAGACTGAGATCAACCTGGTAGACTCAGTCCAGGTAGGTCCAGTCCCCTCCTCCCTGGCCGAGCCAAGGGACCCTGCATAGGCCCCAGGTTTCAAACAGCCGACTCATGCAATGAGCACAGGAGCGGGTGCCACTGCCTGGATGCCTCCCAAACAGATCAGGCCAATCAACTGTCTCACCCACTCAGAGGGCCTGATCCAGTTGGTGACCCCTCAGCCATTGGTTCATATTTCATATGTTTCCATTCGTTTAGCTATTTGTCCCTGTGCTTTATCCAACCTTGGTCTCAACAATTCTCGCTCATATAAACCCTCCTCATTCTCGCTAATTGGACTCCCAGTGATCCACCTGGGGCCTAGTCATGGATCTCTGCATCCAGATCCCTCAGTAGTTGGATGAGGTTTCTAGCACGACAATTAGGGTGTTTGGCCATCCCATCACCAGAGTAGGTCAGTTCGGGCTGTCTCTCGACCATTGCCAGCAGATGAACATATAATTTTTGACAAAGAAGCCAAAAGTGCACAATGGAAAAAAGAAAGCATCTTCAACAAATGGTGCTGGCAAAACTGGATATCAACATGTAGAAGGCTTCAAATAGATCCATATCTATCACCGTGCACAAAACTTAAGTCCAAGTGGATCAAGCACCTCAACATAAATCCATCTACTCTGAACCTGCTAGAAGAGAAAGTAGGAAGTAGTCTTGAACGCATTGGCATAGGAGACCACTTCCTAAATAGAACACCAGTAGCACAGACACTGAGAGAAACAGTCAATCAATGGGACCTATTGAAACTGAGAAGCTTTTGTAGAGCAAAGGATACGGTCAACAAGGCAAAGCGACATCTTTCACTGCTCTTAACCAATCACAGACCAAATCATTAACTTCAGAAGACAATCACGAAAAGGAAATTTTCCCATGTACATTTTACCCTCAGGTTTAAGTCACCCGGAAACTAAAATACAGAGTCCCTCTTGTCACCATACCCTACTGTACACCAAACACTTGGCCCAGAGACAAGAGAGAAGCAGATGTGGTTTCTGTTTGTCCGGAGCATAGAGTCTCACTAGAATCCCAGTGTCTAAGGAACTGGTAAATAGTTGTGGCTCTCCTTAGATGCCTGCGGAGAGGCTACACAGAAAATATATCAGAGAGAAATGTCACCAAGCCAGAAAGGAGAGTAGATGTCTCCTTACCAAATGAATTAAAATCAGAAGAGCAAGAGTTACTTTGGCAAACGATAAGAGTTGAGGGGGTCACTGTCTAGAGAACGACATGCCGTAAACCAGCGGGCAAGTTAGAAAGGTGGACAAGCATGGCGGTGGCCAGAGAGAGAAGTGGGCACGTTTAGTGGGAGATGACTGGGAACTCTGACTCAAAAACACTGAAAACATAACCATGCGAGGGTTTCAGCTACGGTGTCAGCAAAAGCTTTAACAAAACATCAAATGACATTTCTCTTGCCCTCTATATTACCTACATGTCATTGTGTTTTGTAGGAAGCCATGAATTTACCCCTTGACGTCAGCATCCTCCGGGGACTCAGGCCTCCCACTGTCAGTCACATTCATGATATAATCCCTACAGTTCAGAGGAATGAAACATAATTTAAGACCTGCAAGATAAACCAATAGAATATTAGGCTGCACCTTAAAGGCCAGTTAGCCATCTCACTCAGTCACGAAAGAGGAAACAAGGCCTGAGGAGATGGACCAAGTTGCCCAGTTCATACCACTGGCTAGTCATGCAGAGCAGAGGCATGGCTTTTGGTCTCTAAGCATTGTCTTCCTGTCAAGGTCAGGTGTCCTCCTAAGACTTGTCTATGTGACCATGCTGATGGCAAGTGTGTCTCTGCACATTTGTGCACCCAGACTCTCTCATTGGAGACTTTCCTTCTGGATAAGTGCTGTGACATCCTAAACTCAACAGTGCTGTGTGCACTGTGCGCTCCCTCGGGCCGGGGACAGTGGATCTGGACAGGCTCGGGGCATTAGAATTAGCATTCTGTGTCTGTACAGCTCTGCATTCCATCTCCAGTTGTTCTTGGGCACCCTTCTTCTGTGGAAAGTTCATCCCCACTCCCCACCCCAGCCAGGCACTGAGACTCCCCAATCACAGCACATCCCAGGACATTTCTTCTGCAGTGGTCAGAGGAGTTCTGTGGTTATTCGATGCCACCCCTGATTCACCTAGTCCTAGGGAGTGGAAGAAATCCACAAAGTATTGTAGCATCTGGACCCAGCCAAATTGAGGCCAGCGGGACCCACCTGTGTTATGCGTGAGCCAATCCAGATGCTCCTCCCCTTTGAGTGGCATTGCATCTCAAAGAAATCCGTCCTAAATGGAGAATATCATTAAACTGAGAACGAATTTACTGTATCTCACCTGCCGAACATCGTAGCCTAGCAACACAGTAAAGCGTCAGTCATTTCTCTCCATGATCATCGGGCTGACTAGAAAATACAGCTCATGCCCACATCACAACAGATTATCATTTTTGTTAGAAGGCAAAAAAAAAAAAAAAAAAAAACATTCAAAATTTAAACTCAAAGGGTGGTTTCTACTGTCACGCCGTCATAAGTTGAAAATATGTAAGTCAAATCAGTCCAATACACAGAAAAGACTGTGGCATTTGACTTCTTTTACAAAAGATATATTTGTTCCTGTGACCAAGCAGAGGTTTTTCTCTCAAAATGTTTTACTCATGCACCCAGAAGCCATTTATTCGTTAAACAGCCAATGGACTCCTGCCAGAAGTCTGAAGTTTTCAAAAAGTTCTGCAGATTCAGAAGGGAATGACTTTTGGAACGAGGCAATACCCTGGGTAGGTCAAAAAGAAGAGGGCTAGGCAAACTGTCAGGGTTTGAGACTTGTCTCTGCCACACAATGCTCAGTCATAGGCAGGCTATTCTACCCACATGCATCAGTATACACATCTAAAAAATGGGTATAAAGACAGCACCTGCCTTGCTAAGTTATGAGAATGAACAAATGAATACATGGAAAGCACTTAGAGCATGTGCAGATCAAACACACACTATCATTAGAGACTATTGTGAGTAGTATATAATGAGTAATGTATAATTATTAATTATGTAACATATAATCAGTAGAATGTAATTATTTATTACTATTATTTTAATTTCTGTGGGGCTGAGGATACAAAGGGAACCCAAGGCCTCTTGTATTCTAGGGAAACAATCTACCACTGAGCTATATTCCAAGCCCTACTATTGTTACTGTTATTTGGTAAGCAGAACTCCATGGATAGCCAAGAAGGGGAAGTGGATATAAGGAAGGTAACAGGGTCTCTGGGCTGCAGAAAGGGAGAAAAGAACGGTCACCTCCTTAGTTCCCTCAGGGCCAGCCACACCTTCTCAGCTTTCTGTGTCTTTATAATACCTTGATATCCATCCATCTGTAACCTCTGTATTTTTAGGTGGGGCTCTGTTTTTGCAAACAATAAACTCAAAAGCATCATGTCCACAAGACACAGTGCAGCCCAAACCAGAAGATCATCTTGTTTCTGTGTACAGTCACCCTTCCTTATCTATATTTTTGTTGTCCAATCTTTCGGTAACTTACAGACATCCACGACCTGAAAATACTAAGTGGAAAATTCCAGAAACAAACACTTCATAAGTTTTAAAGGGTATGTTATTCTAAGCCCTGTGACCAGACTTAAAACCACCCCAACCCATCCTGCTCAGGATATAAATCACCTCTCGCTCTGCCTGTCCATGCTGTGTGCTACCTGCCCATTAATCACTCAGTAGCTGAACGGTCATAGTGCCACCAAGCTTTATATTTAAACAACCTTTATTTTACTTAGCAACTGTCCCAAAGTGCAGGAGTTTGGCATTGCAATACTTTGTTGCATTCTATTGTTACAATCATTCTATATTACTAATTATTAGTTATTGCTACTCTCTTAATATGCATAATTTATAAATTAAATACTAGCAGGTGTATATACAGGAAAGAGCATCAACCTATGTAGGAGCCAGTACTATTCATGGTCTCAGGAATCCTTTGATCACAGAAGCCTCTCCTGGAAGAAGGGGCACACTAGACTTCTTTTCTTCCCTAGAAACCCATCTTCAGCAAGAATGACTGAAAGTCTGATGGATCTCTGATGACAGGTGCCAACATCATCCCTGACTCGTGGCTCCCTTGCTATGCTAAGCAAGGAACCTGGCCCAGTATTGTACTGGATGATCGCGGAGAATCTGCTCCATCCTCACCTCCTAAGGGCAGGTACACGGTCTCTTTTCCTGCGATATGGCTTCCAGGATCGCTCTGCAAATGGGCAGAGAGTTGAAGGCTCTCTGCTGGGTTCTATTCATAGAAAACCTTGGCTGGGCTCCAGCGCTGGGTCACATTGTTTGTGTGGAATGAGGATGTGCTCTGCTTTTTCAGAATAACAACCCTGTGTTTTCGAGTCATCAAGGGAAAAACTTTTCCCACAGCATAGTGAGCAGAGTTCCCTTCATCACACTGAAGGTGTGTCATTGCAAAGGCCACAAATAAAAGCTTCCGCAAGAAGAGAGTCGGCATTCCAGAGCCTTGGCCGGTAAACAACATGGTCGGGGAAGATGCCTGATGCCCTGACCCTGGTTCTTCCCCAGGAAATAGGCTCCTGCCTGCACATTTTCTCTCCTCGCTTAAAAACACGCAGAGCACCGAGGGAGGCAGCTGAGTATGTACTCAGGGAGAACTTCTGGTCTCACTCTCCCCACCTGTTTTCACGACCAAGTAGGAAAATGTCCTGAAGGCAAGCCTAAAAATTCACACTTGTCCTGGATTTTGAATTTCAGAGTTACCACTACTGAGTGACACACCCTAGGTCCCCTGTTCCACTCACTGACATTCTCCTTAGGGAAGGCGTTAAGTTAACCTGTCCTAATTCATCCTTTCTCCAAACCCTCTTTTTTAATTGGCAGACAGGACTCTCAATGGCTTTGTGCACATCTCACACTGAAATTTACCTATAAGGAAGAATATTTGTCACAGTTAAGCTGTTTACTAAGATGGGCCACCTGAAGCTACCTTTTCAAGGAGTATTGGAAAGGCTGGGGACACAGACTAGTGTGAAACACTGGCTGGCAGGGCTGTGAGGATGGGCATCGGCCCCTCACCTTCCCTGCGACCCTGATTGTCCAAGTCAGATTCTTCAGCAGGTGGATTTTTCCATTTTGTGAGGCATCCCACATCTTACCAATAAATTACATTTTTGTGAAGTTGGTAGAAGTCAGTGTTTTCCCTTTCTTTTTCTTTTTCTTTCTTCTTTCTTTCTTTCTTTCTTTCTTTCTTTCTTTCTTTCTTTCTTTCTTTCCTTTCTCTATTTCTTTCTTCCTTCTTTTTTTCCTCCCTCCCTCCCTCCCTCCCCTCTCTGTTCTCTTTTTCTTTCTTTCTTTCTTTCTTTCTTTCTTTCTTTCTTCCTTCCTTCCTTTCTTTCTTCCTCCTCCTCTTCCTTCTTTTTTTACTTGCAACCAAAGAACTCTAATAAATGACTAGACATGATACTGCGTTCTCTCGAGGTTTGTCCCACCTCCTCAGTACCTCTGTAGGGACAGGGACCAGCACTGATTACACCATCTCTCTGTGCACAGTGACTGCACCTTCGCTGAGGTCACGTGACTCACAGGTAAAGAAATAAATAGCTTCAGACTCACTAGACTGTCCTTTTTAAAATCGCCACTGTGTTTATATAAAGCAACTGAAAACAGGACTCATTTTCAAATCCCTCCTGGTAGCCAGGAAAAAGAAGCCAGAAAGTGGCTTTTGGGGTCTACTTATCGCTAATATCAGATTCACATGGCAGCTCTGGTGCATTAAATAACTAGAAAGTAAACCAAGGTGAGGGAGTTCCTGTGTTATTTTCAAACCAAGAATTTCATCGTTGCCAAGAGTTCCTGAACTGGCCAGCATTCCTTGGTTTCCTTTAGGAGCTGGAACTTTTCTACACGGAGCTCAACATGCACTCTATGAGGAAGAACCCTCTGAATAAACTAAGGGGAAGCCACAAAGGAAGCGAGCCAAGTCCTGAAATAAAAGGCAGGAATAGAAAACTAAAAATAACACGCAGGGACCTGTGCCACATCTGCAGGGCTCCCTCGCATTCCCTTGAAGCATTGTACCTTTTTTTGGTTCTGTTTTCAGAGTCATATGCTAATAATTGTTTGGCACTCTAAATAAAACACCATTATTTGTCTTTAAAAATAGTCACTTCTCTTTGCAGGATTGTGAGAGTGTCTAATGATGTTACCTGAGTTTCTGCTCAGCGCTATTAACCTTTAATGGATAGCGTTAATTGTGTCCCGAAGTTGGTTTTCTATTCGTTGCAAAAGGAACATGTGAGATCCTTTAAATGTTCCAGTCTTGCAACAATGAATAAATTGAACTTTAAAGAAATAATAAGATTGGCTTTGATAATAACACAAATGCTCATCAGCTATTGGGCAGGCGCAGTGATGGGAGTCAATGGGATATATAAAATTGCAACATTGCCATAAGCCATTGCCCGCACTACACAGAGGATATGGAGGAGAATGAAGGCTGAACAGCTAACCTGAGGTCAGTAGCTACCAAGTAACACAGTGGATTCACCCTGACTCACTCTGACGCAAAATTTCCAGGCCTCTTGCCCTCCTGCAGAACTTTGAGGTGGTAATTACCTTTTTAAAACGTGCTAGCTAACTATGCAGTTAGCTCAGAGCCACAGGCAGGATGCTCACTGCTTGCTCGCTTGTCAGTCACACTCACTAAGGAAGGCTTACAGTTGGGTGTCGGGCTAGATCCCACACATTGGTAGGGGCCACTACCCTCTTACAGAATCTCTCTTCCACCGTTCAGTTCAATGGTCCGATTATTCTAACAGTGGCTTTTCTCTTAAGACACATCATTAGGGTAGATTTTAAGAAAGTGAGTGTCTCACACTGAAAACTGCCCATGTAGAGGTCATCCACAATGAGTATTTGAGGAGCACTTCCAAGTTGTTAATTCCTGTTTTCTCTAGACACAACAAAAACAGGAAATATTTACCAACTCCACAGGTGTCAGGAAATAGTTTTTAAAACCCTGGTGGCCTGAGCCACCTGCTTAAAGCAGATAGCCTAGGTGCAGAAGGCAGATTGTCACTTTAAAAGTGGGTTTCTGTGAGTTCCCAAGCTTGCTTCCATCAAGACAATATCTGCTCCAGCAGAGAGCTACCGTGTATGCAAACGTCTTCATCCACTGGGATTGGAGCTCTGTTTTCACAATTGTGTGCCCAGGTGATAAAATACACTTCAAAATTCTTGAAGGATCATATTCTTAATAATCAAAAATAGAGATTACTTTATTCTTTTTCCCAATTAAAGAAAACTACCTCCCAGAATTTTTTTTTAAGAAAATACATAAAGATGCAAAGAATAAAACAAACATCGCTGGTCTCTTGACTGATCCATGCATACATTTTTGCACACAAATTTGATATGGCATAGTGACATGAGTTTTGTAAATGAATATACAATAACAGTTTGCTCTTCACTTCTTACTTTCCGCTTGCTTGCTTGACTGAGACAGAGTCTTACTATGCAGCCCACACTGACCTCAAACTCATGACAACCCTCCTGACTTAGCCTTCCGGTGCCATGATCATGGTTCTGCCTCACCACACTGGCTCAACAGCAGTGCTCTTCAGCAGACCCAGCTGAATTCTCTCACTGAAATCATCATGCTCTGAATTGCATGCTGTCCAGAGCTCACATGGAAGTCAGCATCTATCTTTATCATCATTGCTCATTAATAAAATAATCCTGCACATCGAATGTCCGCTCCCTGTTACTGCGTGGGTAACACAGAAAGAAACAAACATTAGTAAGTCAAATTTCCATCCTGGTGTAGGCTTAGTGCCTTTTGACTTTGCCAGACAGCCTTCTGGAAAAAAAAGTGCTCATCGGTCGTGTGGTTTTTCACACCATTCAGACAGGCTTCCATTCCCACCCCCACCTCCATAAACACCTGAGACATTTCAGCTCAGCTGTGTCTCTGGGTGACACATAACATGACTGGCCATTCTTCTTCAACGTCTTTGTCTTCATAAGACCACATTATCGTCTATCTTCCTGAGTCTCCGTGTCTTCCACCTCCATTCTCCTTTTCTCTTCGCCTGCCGGACCTTACAAAGTCCCCAAGGACTTTTGTTTTTGTCGTTGTTTACTTTTGAGACAGTGCTTCAAGCTTGAGACCCTTTTACTTCAGCCTCTTTGCTTACAGACACATAGCATGACAGTCAGTCCCCAGAGTTTAAAATGACTTAGACATTTTTCACTCCTTTTTTAAATAGTAAAAAAAAAAAAATTACACATATTTTAAAATTAGGTATACCTTGCCAAGTACAGTGGCTCACAGCACTTGGGAGGCAGAAGCAGGAGGATCTCTGTGAGTTTGAGGTCAGTTTGTCTACATAGAGAGTTCCAGGGTGGCCAGAGCTACATACTGAGACCCTGCCTTGAAAATAAAACAAAACAAAAATGAGGTATACCAACTGCTTAGAAAATACAGCAACCAGTTCTTTGTAAGACTAACCATGATTGGTTTGAGTTATAGCTTGTTTTATTTCTAGACATCTAAATGCCCCGGCATCAGTCATTCTCAAAGTATGGTTTCTAGAATCCTGAGTTACCTGGGAGTGATTCAAACGGAACATTCTTGGGCCCCACCTCAAAACCTACTGAATCAGCATCCCATGGTCTACTCAGGGCTCCAGAAGATTCTAGAGATGCTAGCATCTGAGATCCATTACTCTACATCACACACCCTTCTTAAGTGAGGTGTTGGGTAAATAGGATAACTAAAAAGGAAGTAGCTGTGGGCTGCTGCACTGCATTTGTGGATCCTCTACCTCTATCTAAAAATCCATCTAACGGGAAGAGTAAAACGGGGTAGACACAGAAGAGCCCGTCCAAACTGCCTCTTATAAGAAGTGACAGTTGAATCAGGCTACCATCAGAGCTGTTCTAAAATGATTGCTCGCCTAGTGATGTCCTTGGTATGGTGGGGGTGGGGTGGGGGATGGGGGGGGTGGGGGGGTGGGGGTGTTCATCTGTGCTGTCACAGAAATCCCGCATGTCTGCTTTACTGATGTTTCTTAGGCTTCTTGGTTTTGCGGTCACATTGCACACAATAGGCAGTGTGGAAAGCTGTCAGGAGACCCCGTGCTAACAGATGAAAGGGGGGGCCTCTTAAGAAGCTGCTGCCCTCGTAGGAACAGACAGTAGGATGATCCTCACAACCATCCATCTACCCACGCAGCCACCCTTCCACCTAACCCATCCCTCCAGGCTTCCATTTGTCCATCTGCCTGTCGATACCTCTCCACATCTATCATCTATCCATCTGTTTATTCATCTATCCATTGCGGAAGCACTAATTTTTTATCAGGTTAATTTTTCTCTAATGCCAACTCTTATTAGACACCACTGACCTATGGCATTTTCTTTTTTCCTTGGTGCATCTGAGAATGGCCTATCGGAATATAGTAAGAAATTCTCAGAACTTCTATTTATATTTCTAATCTCATCCTTTTTTAAAAAAATAAAAATTCTAGCCTGAGTGCATGTTTTACGATGAATAAATGTAATACAGTAATATTATAGCGTGTATATAGTTATAAGCCATGTGCTTAAAGCTGCAACAAAAGCATATTCAATTAGGACCATGGAGAACACAAAGATTTTAGAGACCCTCACTATCCAGAATTAGCCAAAAAACTACAGAGCAGCTTGGGATAGATGAGTTCTAGCATGTGTGATAAGGGTCATGACTCTGGGACCTTAGAAAGCATGCTGAAGTCCTTAGAAAGCATGAGTCGACAAGTTCACTCTTTTTGTTGTTGTTGTTGTTGTTGTTTGTTTCTTGAGACAGGGTTTCTCTGTGTAACCACCCTGGCTGTTCTGGAACTCACTTTGTAGACCAGGCTGGCCTCGAACACTCAGAGATCCCCCTGCCTCTGTCTCCTAAGTGCTGGGATTAAAGGCGTGCGCCACCATACCCAGCTGACAAGTCCACTCCCATTTGATTTGATTTTCTAGGGTCACACTGAAGGTTACTGCAAAGCCAGGAGCAAAGGCCTGTCCTGTCCGGTCTAGGGCCCACTCCACTGTCTACACCTCAAAGAGTACTGGGGGCTTAAACTTCAAGCCAAAACGTAACCTGAGCCCTCTACTTCCTAAGTGAATAGCGTGAAACTTTGTTGATACAGGTGATAGTGCAGATTTTCATTAGTTTTCCTTTAAACTTAGTAAGACTATAAATATCCTTTTTAAATGTAACTTTGTATCTAACTCACACCTAGTTTCTACTACTTTAAAAAAAATTGATTTTTTTAAATATGCAGATGTTCTTTCCCCACTATGCTATCAATTCACTTCAAATGCTTTTGTAACTTGTCCACAAGGCTGAGCCACGTGTACCGTTCTGGGGCGTGGTACTCGCAAGCTTCAGTGTGAAGGGTTCTCTCTTTTTCTCGTGGTACTGGATGGTCCACTGTTGTCCTCATTTTAAAAGGTACATCGGCTTTCAAAAATGTTAGGAAATAAACGAAAACAAAATGCTAAGGTTGATAATGAGTAAGAACAGGAACAGACGGAGAAAGTGAGAGAAGTGGAGATGGGTCGACATTTGCAGGTCTGTAACCTCCAGGAAGTTAACAGCTGAGTGATACAGTTATTTGGGATTTCCTTCCAGAACCTGGAATCAGGAATAATGGCTGTTTTGTGGAAATTTTTCTACCTTCAGAGAAGGAACAAAAAAGTAAAACAACAACAACAACAAAACAAGGTATGTGCTGAGTTTGGTATCTGAAAGACAGTGAAAAAGCCACCATGTCACAACCTAGAGTCCACTGTTCCAAGCCTTCACTCTACATCCAACGTAACATACCAAAACCTGATTCTTGTTGTTTTTTAATAGAAAGAGAGACAGAGACACAGAGACAAACAGAGAAAGGTTTAAAAAAAAAAGAAGGAAGAAAAGAAGTAAATAAAACTCGGTAAAATGGACGCTTATATAGGGACCCACATTTCAAGAGGGTCATAGTCTGAGTACAGCAAAGATATGGGCAAAGACAGAAAGGTTCTGTCCCCTATGTTGATAGGAGAAATGCTTCTGTAGCATAAAATTCCAAGGAAGGACTTATCCTTTAGTGTGAATTAGCTCTCATATTTGTTGAGTAAAATTGAAAAGAAATCAGGCGATGTGGAACAGCTATGCCATTTTTATTGGACAATAATAAATTGTTCTTCAACAAACAAAAAAACCCAACAGCTGCATCTGCTTACATTCAAGAATCTTCTGTACATTCACAACTCTGTTGGCAAACTTCGAGAATAAAATATAAGTAAATAATGAAATAATTCTTAAATAAGTTCTTCACTACAAATAAAATACTTTTGCAAATATTTCCCAGTATCACCTGGTACAACAGTCCTTTTTGTGCTAAGGTCCACATATGTGTAACCCCGATTCCATTCATCTATCAAGTTGGAAAGAACACAAAATGAAAATGAAATGTATCTTAAAGTCAACATATTTCATGACGAAAAACTCTCTTTTCCCAAACTGTCTAAAAAGTTGTTTTCTGGTTTAAATTTAAATTTCACCCAAGATTTAGCATTATTTTTTCATTTTTCAATATTTTATAAACTTACAGTAACTACATATTTATTAATATTAATGTAATCATTAGTAACACATTTTCCATATATGGGTATTTGAGAACCATATATGTTATATACCTTTTTCCCTAATCATTTTAAACAAGTAACAATAGGGTAATTTCTCTAATATATGGAAGAAATATGGGTGTTGAGAAATATTTAAGCTAACAGATTTGTCTATAAAAATACATAAATATGCACCTTCACCCTGTTCCATCCCCCAGGAGGCAAACTACTTCCTAAATTTGTCTCAAGGTCCACAGTGCTTAAACCAGGAGTGGGAGTATGTATTCGTCCTTGGTCCAACCCTGCCCCCATCAGGTGCAGGTAGCTGTAACAAGAGCATTTCTACTCAGGGCAGTTGCTCAGACTCCCATGAGCTTCCAATATCTCACTTCCTTCAAGGCTTTTCTGATCTTGTTTCCCCAAATTAAAACAAACTAATCAATTTAAGCTACCACAAGGAAGAGCCAAATGTTGTAATCCCTACTTTCACTACCATCCCCATCCTCTCTGGCTCCTAGCTCTTTCTTCAACCTGTATCTCAACAAGAGTGTACACCCAAGTCAAAGAACCCACGGTTTCTCCAGCTTTGATCAGACTACTCACTGACCATAAGACCATCTTATAAGACCATCTTAATTGCATGTTTAGTTCCTTAGTGCTCTCTCTCTCTCTCTCTCTCTCTCTCTCTCTCTCTCTCTCTCTCTCTCTCACACACACACACACACACACACACACACACACACACACCCCAGATCTTCTATATGCATTTAAATATTTAACAAAAAGTGTTCAGTCATATGTTTTTTATGGGTTGTATATAGCCTACATTTTTTTTCTGGATCCACTCTGAATCACACTTGATCTCCATAAATTACATGTTCATAGTCTATGCTCTAGACAGTTCTTAAAATGTTGGCTGAATGTTGGTCATTAAAGTGGAGCCGTCTCTTGGCACACCCCAGCCAGGATCAGCGTGGATTTAACCATTTCATTACAGAGGGCCGAGCAGCATTCCCTTCAACGAGCTCTTCCCTCCCAGCATTGCCGTCTCCAGACGCTGCTTCACGATCTGAAATCAGAAGGCACACATATCATGTCCAGATGTCTGTAAGTCAAAGATCAGGTGTGGATTTATCTTATTTTGGTTTTGTCTTTTAATGAAATTTAAAATAAATCTCTGATTGAGAATTCTCTGCTAACTCTACTGAACAGCTCTGAACTGACACTCTTTGCAATATTTCTGTCTATATACCCACGCTCACCTACCCTTATGGTATACATGTAGCTCTCCTGTCCCCAATATCGTCTCACTCTGTTCCTAGAATTCCAGCTTCAGAAAAGCAGGACCTTCTTTCATCTGCTGTTTCTTCCACTTGCCCACCTGTATCCCCAGCATGGATAGCAATGCTTGGAATATGTTAGATGCTTAATACATACCCAGTGAATGACCAAATGCTGCAAGAACAGATCTCTAAAAAGAATTTTTATAATCACTGGCACAAAAAAAATTAATTAACATTCTGGTATGACTCCAGAAGACAGCTGTCTCACCCAACTCTTTGTACAAGAAAGGTTTATAAGATTTAGAACCTTCTAAAGTGAAACATTCTGCTTCTAAAAGGAGTGAGACATGCTTGTGTCCACAGTGTACATCCTAAAATCGAATGGTGCAACGTTAATGTGGCTCAGCAGACAAATGGATATAGAGCATTCTTATGCCTCACCTAGCTCACTAAAAAAAATGGGACTCATGGATTTCTGTTCTTGGACACTGACTGCCAAAAATAAAAAAAATAAAAATTTAGAACTGAGGCAGGTAGGATCAGGAAGCCCACCTGTCAAGAGAGCTATTGCCATCAGCAGCTAGCAAGGAGAAGAAGACCCCATGCAGTTGGGAGAACCTATGATGGTGGACCTGATGGTCAAGCCGTCTGCTCTCAAAGCGTGGGCTCAGATGGGTTTGTGTGGTGGTAATGTGAAGCCCACAGCAGAGCTGAGGAGCCGCGTTCTTCCCTGTAGACTCCAGCACACAGACAGGCAAATCCCCTGTAGACAAGGCACAGGCACACAGGGCAGCCTGTCTGTGTTTTTCAGACGTTCTTCACTCCCTCTTGAACCTGAGGTTGACTAAGATGACATGAGTAAAAGTCTTTGAAATATCGTGGATCCAAAGAGAAAGAAAACCAACGGCTTTTCTTTTACATTTCCAGGAAGAACCTCCATGCTTAGTTTTGGTTAGTGTGTAGCTTAACACATAATGACCATCAGTAATACAGTATCTTTCTAAGACTTCTTTATACTAGCGGAGACATCAGCACCATTCGAGGACAAATGAGAGAGTGTGGCAAACGCCTGGGGAAGAGCCTGCACAGCCAAAGGGAAGCTGCCAGCGGGTCGCAGCAGGAGGGACTTGGGAACGCTGTCTATAGTTCCCATCAGGTAGACTGCTGCAAGCAGCCATCACTGGCTCCCAGAGCCATTGAAGGGTCCCAACAGAGTGGTGGAGGTGGAACTCATCCAGTGTACACAAAGCCTTGGCTTCAGTCTCCAAGACAACAAAAATCAACCAAACCAAACAAAAACAACACAGCTAGGCAGTAGAATCAAATGCTGCCCTGTGAGAAAGATCTAGGTGCAAACTTAAGTGAAGAAGTTTGTGTAAATTGTTACTTCACAGTTCTTTGTAACCTGTGGTTTTAAGAAAGCAAAGCAAGCGTCAGGCAAGGTGGCACACGCCCAAATCCCAGCGCTCAGGAGGGAGAGGCATTCATTACTATGAGTTTGAGGCCGGCCTGGTCTACATAGTATCCCTGGTCAACCAAGGCGACATAGTGAGACTCTGACTTAATTTTTAAAAAGAAAAAGAAGAGATAAAAGAAGCTAAAAATGCTTGAGGTGGCTAGGTAAACTGAGAAAATACATCTCAAATGTGTTCTCTAAGCGGGTCCTTTGAAGCCTTTCCAGATGTGAGAGACAGCTTGGTGGTCTCCATTGATAGTTTCCAGGTACCGGGAGGATGTGAGGAAGAGGGAGACCAGCGAGTACTGGGCTAATCAAAAGGTTCTGGAGCTGGATGGAGGCTGTGGTTACGCAATACTAGATATGCTGAGGATGCTGATG
Organism: Peromyscus eremicus; assembly: GCF_949786415.1. NCBI lineage: Eukaryota > Metazoa > Chordata > Mammalia > Rodentia > Cricetidae > Peromyscus > Peromyscus eremicus. Next base: position 39,681,926 of record NC_081427.1, read on the forward strand.
GAATTGTCTTCAAATGTTATATGAAAATCTCATCAACAGCTATTTAAGTCTTAAGCCCCACACTTTTGCTTTGTCAAAGACAACAGAGGTAAGTCACATGATTTAATCTGTTGTCTCAGTTTCCAGATGAACTGTCCACAAAGACATGCATCTATAAGTTAGGACTTAACATATAAGACCAGAGTCGTACTTAAAACTACCAATTGACTTGTCTGAAGATGGTAACAAAAGAAATAAGCATATTTGCTGAATTTCACACTTTAATTTACTTTAAGGGCAAAGGGCCAGAAATACAACCTAAATAAAATGGATTTGGGTGACTGTTTTCTGTCTGGAGGAGGTAGAGTTTATTGATATTAATAAGCAGCAGCTGTGGCTAAATTTTGAGGGTTTAAGAGTGAAGTTTTTTCTTTTCTTCAAGTGACCCCTTATAAGGTTACAAGGTTGTGACTCTATGCAGTCATGACCTTGCTTTTTAATTTTATTTTTAGCTATGGACGGAGGGTTATGTGAGTATTTTGCCTGCAGAAGCAAGAGCTCCTCTGGAGCTGAAGTTACAGGTGGTTATGAGATGCTTGCTGTGGGTGCTGGGGCTCGAACTCAGGTCCTCTGGAAGAGCAGTGCAGTCTGTTCACCATTGGCCATCTCTGAGTGTGGGAGGGGGGTGTTAATTACTTAATTTTTAAGCATTATACATCGACAGATAGATAGATAGATAGATAGATAGATAGATAGATAGATAGATAGATAGAGATATGGATATAATTTGATTGTAAAATGATTAAATGAAGCCAGTTAACATATCCATCACCTCACATATTTACAACTTTCGTATTTTAAATCTATTATTTTAAGAATTTTGAAGCATGTAACACATTATCATTACCATTCTATTCACTGGCGGAATAAGCTCTCATGACAAAAGCTACCTCATGTGTTGATTTCTTTTGGTACGGTCATGTTAAATGAGCTCCATTTACCTTAACAGAGTCCCATGTGCTTGGCCACTTAACAAGATAAGCAGATGAGAGCATAGAACCACCTCAGAGCAGTGCTCGCTCACAGCAGCACAGCCTGGACCAGTCAGCAGCATGTAAGCTCCGGTTTTGCTAGTCCCTGGATCTCACCACGGGGATTAACTCTTACCAGCTTCAAAATCCATAAAAACACAATTATTCCATTTTATTGTTTCCATTTGATGAAGGAGGAGGAGGGAGGAAGAGAGGGAAGGTGGGCAGAGGAGAGAGAGGAGGAGAAATGGTCTGTAGTTTTTATCGTGGCTCTTAAAGCTGGTCCAACAAATACCTCACTGCTCTCTTTCTATGTGGAGTTGGGAGAGAAATAGTTTTGTCTAGAGAGTCTATAAATACAGATCACTAAAGAGTTCCAAGAACTTTGCATATCTTGGTTGGTTGCTTTCTATGACAGATTTGTTTTCGGTAATTCATTAAAATGTAGTAAACTTTATGAGAATCCATAGTATCCTCAGAATTATCAATGAGATTTGTTTTGAAAACAGCAACAGCAACCAAACTCAACAATCTCTCCCCTGAGGAAAACAAAGAAACAAGCTCATTCAGACAGACCCCATATTCTACTCACTGGTTTTTACATTGATTCACACTGAGACCAAGATCACCGCTTACCTGTGTGAGAGGAAGCGGTCCTGCTGGGCGACTTGGCTGCTGCGTACTGGAAGAAGGGAAATTCCAGACACCTCCCGGTCACCCTGTCACAGATGCCCGACTGGCAATTGCAAATCTCTTTGCATTCCATCCCGAAAGTGCCATAGGGACAGTCTGAGGGCAGAGCAGGGGTTTAGAGAGATCACTGCTTGTTAAGCGTAGGCTCCCACCTCCCAGCCCTGGGTGATAGCCTTAGGATTTGAATCAATCTCCTGGACTTGGGCTGATAAATGGAAATCACTTCTTAAAAGCTCCAGGGTTTGAAAGTTGAAAGTTGAAGTCATAAATGCGAAACCACATAGTAAGGGCAGATAACACCTGTCTCAGGCTTAAGCTCCTGATACAAAACTTAAATTAGCTACACGTAACCAATCTCCTTATCCTCTCATTCTTTAGTTATTTATTTGTTCTCTGTGTGTGTGTGTGTGTGTGCATGTGTGTGTGCAGGCATGTATGTATGCATGTATGTGTGTAAGTGCAACTGTGTTCGTGTGTTCACGTGTTCGTGTGTGCCTCTATGTGTGTGTGCATGTGTGCCTCTGTGTGTGTGTGTGCGTGTGCATATGTGTGCATGCAGGCATATGTGTATGTGTGTGAGTGTGCGCGTGTGCAGCACATGTGTGGAAATCAGAGCACGACTTGTTGAGTTGGTTCTCTCCTTCCACTGCAGGCCATGGGACTCACACTTAAGATTGACAGCAGGTGCCCTTACTCACTGAGGCTTCTTACTGACCCCACCCTTGGAGCAGTCTTAACTCCATTTGTTCTTTGCGTAGATAACACAGATTCTCACAGGTTATCTTGGTCACACCTCAGTGAAGATGGGAGATTAAAGAGACATAGCATTACCTCCTCAAATAATTTGATAGGTGTGGTGTGTCTAATCTACAGTAGTTGACAGTTTACCATTTGAAGGGCTGAGAGACCCATCAGCGGACCATGAAATAACCAGTCCCCAGTCTGCTCCCACACTTACAAAGTTCCTTATCTCTCAGAACAGCTCTAGGCTTTCACTAACTCCCCCAGCTGTTAAAAGGATTCACTAATCAAGGTCCCTGAAAAGATAAGATGCTAAGTGAGCAAGAAACATCAGGGCTTTCACTCCTGAGAGATTGCACATCTACCAAGAACCGAAGCTTTCAGAGCTTCAGCATTTAATACTTAGACTAAGAAATGCTACAACAAAATAAAGAAGTCTGTCATGGATTAAAAGAGCAGGGCTTGTGGCAAAACAGTATCTCAAGAGGTTAACTCAGCAGCATCTGTATAGAACACTGGTTCTCAACCTGTGAGTCATGACCCCTTTGACAAACCTCTATTTCCAAAAATATTTACATTGCGATTCACAACAGCAGCAAAATTGCAGTTATGAAAGTAGCAACAAAAATAATTTTATGGTTGGGGGTCAGCACACCATGAGGAACTGTATCAAAGGATCGCAGCATTAGGGAAGTTGAGAACCACTGATAGAAGATGTATTCTTTCAGCATGGACATGTCCTTGCTAATGTACAATCACACAAGCATAAAGACATATTGTTAGCCACCCAACAGTGCATTGGATGATCAAGATGGATGTGCATTGAGTAGGTCTTTAAGGACACAGCACTGCTCTTTCCCCTGTCACTCAAAGGATAGAGGGCTCTGCTGCTACATGCCCTCCTTACCCTGGAAGAAAAGTCCTTAAGACAGATCTGGAAAACAGGTCTGGCAGAAAAACACAGGCTTAGGATGTGACTGTCTTCAGGGATGCTGAAAATGAAAACCTCAGCCCACTTCCCAGTTCCAGGTCCAGGGTGACCCCTGATGTGCTGAGTGCTGATCAGATAGCAAACATTCTATAAATAAATGTTGGTTGCCCCATAGCTAGCCAGCAACATGGGGTCAAGCACCTAAATGCTAAACAAACAAACAAACAAACAAAAATCTGGAATTCACCTGCCGCAATGGAGAACCACCCACCCACCCACTCTGTTATTTCCAGCAGTGAAAAACAGTTCAAAACTGAACTCACCAGCCACACAGAGGATGCCAGAAAGAGAGGCTCAAAATAGATTGTTAACAGCATAGTTCACTAACCTCTGCCCCACAGCTGGATTCTTTACCCCATGCCACTGTCCGTTCACAACCACATTTCCAAAGGTGTTTTTATGGCAAAGGAAAAGGTTACCCCACATATGCTCACTATATTATAGATGTGACTGGGTTAGCCACCTCTTCCCTAATTTCCTCATGTGAAGTGCTGTTTTCTTAGCAGATAAGCCCTGTGATTTCCAGAAAATACTGAGTCTATTCAGTTGAAAGAAATGTATGTGTGTTCACCAAAGAGAGTATTTCCTCAGCAGCCCACCTCTTGTCAGTCTTAATCAAAAGTAATATAAGTCAAAGAATAAAATTTTCCAATTTTTTTCTAGAATTTCTTTCCAAAAGGTTTTGCAGACTAAAAGAGGATTAACTTATGAACTATTTTCTAAAATGAGAATTAATGAGGTTGTCCCAAGTTCGGATGATTGTCCTTCAGGCAAGGATGCAATTGTGTTTAGTAAACAGAATATGGGTTATTTAGAAATTTCTCAGAACTTTTTTTTTAATTTTGGCAGCTTCTTTGTATTATACAACTGGATGAAGTTCTAGAATAGCATGTAATGGTGGGATTATATGGCATCTATGTATGGGAGACTTTTAATAACCACTTCTTTTATTTTTATACATTCAAAAATATTAATTTAGTCACTAAGTTTGAAAATAAGTTCCACAGATACATCAATGAATTATCTAATTGTGGTTTCTGTCTTAATTATAATTTCTTTTTTAAAACTCTATAAAAACAGCCACTTTTTTTTTAAATAGACTTTTAAACTTCCATTATTTCTGCTTGTCTTACAACATCTGCTATTTTCTGGCCAACTGAAAATTTTTTTTAAGTAAAATTAGATTTATTTTATACTTCAGGGGACCCTCTTGCAAGAACGTGAGTTATTTCGTTGGCTGGCTTAAGCCCACCCTATGCCATAAAGTACATTAGTGATCATCAGAAATATTTGAGCTTGAGGCACTCCTCCCTGTGAACTCTTTCAAGATCAAAGGCTGGTGAAATCTGAGGCTAGAAACCACTCTAAGAGGTTATCTCTGGAGGACCTCTGTAATCGTTGCCTTGCAGGGGAAAGGACACCTAACGCATTTGTAGCAGACTACCTGTCAAGTTTCTAAACCCTTCCAGAAAAGGAAACCGCACCAGCTACTTTCCCAAATCTAAATGCAGAGTGGAATGTTGCAACCCTTGCTGTGATTCCTGCACACTGCTTTCCAAACCTCTCTGCAGGTATGCTTCTCTCTCTACCAAACACACCACCTGCATCCATGCATCCTCCCTGGTAGTTCAGAGGAGGAAAGAGGAGAAGCTGACTAAATGCTCTGAGGGAGCCCTGCACAGTGGGAAGCAAGGAGTTGTTCTTTACCTTTGCAGATACCAAACTCGTCACCAAAATCATCCTCTTCACTGTAAAAGTGACACTTCAGCCCCGGACCGCACTTGACGCCATCCATGCCTGAGACTGTACGGTAGCAGGTTTCTCCGGGCCCCGCAGCGCACACCTGACAGCAGCCACAGTCATCCAGCACCGTCCTCTTGCAACGCAGGCTGCTTCTGCACTCAGTATTGTCGCACTGTTCCGGGCAATCCACCGCATACTTGGCGCTCCAGGCCATAGCCAGGTGCACAGGTACCAGGAGTGTGGTCAGCAGCAAGAGGCTCTTCATGTCTTCCGGCTGGCTCTGGCTCAGCTCCCTGCCGTCGCGGTCTTTGCTGGCGGGAAGCAGCCGTCCACAGTAGTAGCTGAGCTTCTGCCTACACGTTTATGAGTTTTATACACTGTGTTGCCCGCATGCTTCCCCGTCATCAATTTCCTCAACCCAGCGGCAGCGCTGAGCTCCTGCCAGCCCCTCTTGTTTTAGTTTATGAAATCCAGGATGAAGGCTGGATTAACACGCCGCTGCCATCCAGGAATTGAAAAGCCCAAGCTGATGTCATCTGTTATGTTTAGATGGTTGTTTTGCATGAGGGCTGAAAACCTCCGCTCACATCCGTCTCAGGGACTCAAGGACGTCTGCGAAGGGGGAATAAAGAAGGTTGTATAGCCCCCTTCTGCACAGGAATTGCGCTGACACCAACACAACACTTAGGATGTAGCTTTGTCCCAGTGTCCCTTCGTCTGGAGGAGACTGATACAGGCATGAATCAAGTCAGAAGAAGTGTCTATCAAATAATAATAAGCATTTGGTATTTTTCCTTAATAAATAACTATGAGATCATTTGGAAGAAGAAACGGTTATATTGTGCTTTTTCAAGACTTAGAAGAAAGAAAATATTTGGATAAAGGGCTTTTAAAGATTTCTTCCTTCCTCACATGCTCCTCCTGGATTGTTATTTCTAAAGCAATTTATGCTGTCCATATTACGCTGTCTATCATGGCTGTCGCTGTGTTTAGCTAGATGTGTGTGCAACAGCTAAGCATTTTCTTTAATCAATACAAAAAAAAAAAAAAAGAAGAAGAAGTAAGGTTGTCCTGGCATTGTCTCTGAATTACTCAGTTCTGGAAAAACTTATCAGTTGGACTGCTCCTGACCCAAACTCCCTGGGGAGAAAACTCATCCATCACTGAGTCTGTTTGTCCAGTGACTGCATCCATTCAGTCCTTCCGCTCACCTCCTGGCATCTCTCAGAGCTTTTGCTTCAAACCACCAAACAAGGCACTGAGCCCAAAGAAACAAGTGAGCCAGCAGGGAAATAGGAACACAGCTCGAGCAAGGCAAGGCATGGAGAAGGGAAAACATTACCCACCAGGAAACAGGGTCTTTCTGCCGTGGAGGGACACAGTGTAGCCCCAGCAAGGAAAACAATAGCCCTCTTAAAGTATTGGCTGGACCAGGGCCCTCTGAAGCAAGGTTTGTGCAACAGAGGATGCAAGATGTCAGGGAAGACAGAGAAGGCCTCACATTAACTGTATGTTCAGATTTAAGCTTCCACCCCATTTGTCAGCATAGAAATAAAGCCACTGTCACTTGGCAAAGAAGTGACCCAGTGAAGTGGTTAAGTCCTGTCTGTCACAAAGTGACCCTGGGGCATCCACAGGACCCCTCTTCCTCTGTTGAGAGCTGGTAGTGTTAGAGTGTCTGACCTCTGAAAGTCATGTGCCCTCTAAAAGACGAGCCGTCAAAGCCACAGGATGTGACCTGATGATTAGGCTTTGCCAGGGTACATTTGGGGAAATGAAGGCAACAGAAACAAAAATTCAAGGAATTGGGGAAGTGGGAAATGAAGGCAATACTCTTACCTCCCACACTTCCCAGAATTTTCATGACAATCTAACTTGAAATACTCTATGCTCATCTCTCCTGGAGCAAACATGTACTTAGCAGGTGAGACATTCTTTGTTTGTGATAGTAGGTAAGGTCTATTGAGCACACAACATGTGCCAAGTACTGTTCTTTGTGTACATATAGATTATATAAAGTAATTCATTATGTAATTAATTACATAAACTAATCCATTTTGACATTTCCATACATGTAATTATATTAAACCCTTTGATAGCCCAACCTTTAAAGGTTTTTTTATTAATTAATTTCTTAATCATTCCTCCACTTAACTCCTCCCACATCCACCCAAAGTAAGCCACTGACTCCAATATGTGCTGCCCATATACTTATAGGTATGGGACCATCCCCTGGACCCTGGTCAACCTACCAGGGGCCACACCCTTAAAGAAAACTAACCCTCCTCTTCCATGTCAGCAATTGTCAGTAGCTCCTCAGCTACAGGAGGGGTAGGGACTCATGAGCCTGCCTTCCCTCCATATTGGAAGGTCGACTAGCTTGATCTTGTGCGGGCAACCATAGCTGCCGAGTTCAAGTGCAGAGGTCCTGTCATGTCCAGAACACACTGTTTCACTCCAATCCTCCCAGACTCCTGACTCTTACAATCATTCTGTCCTGTCCCCTTGTCCACAGTTGTCCCTGATCCTTGGGGGAGCTGGGGTGTGGTATATACTCCCTGTTTGTGGCTAAGTATTCCACAGACACCTCTTCTCTGTTCTTTGACCGTTTGTGAGTTTCTGCATTAACCGCTGTCCACTACACTGAGAAAATCTCTGCTGAGGTCTGAGCAGCACATGAATCTATGGGTTCTATCACCCTTGCTTATTCCTCCTTCCGGTCTCCCTTTTCCATCCCGTATGCCCAATAGCCATCCGTTTACTTTTATTTCTTTGTTCTTACATTTCACACGGACTTGTCTCTGTGAGACTGTCAAAGTGATGTTCTTAAATGTTTCTCTTTTTTTTTCCAGTTTGTTCTCCCTTTATTGTCGTTTGTGTTCAGTTTCAATAGCAACAGTTTCATGTGTTTTACTCTAGTCTGAAATGTTTCTCTTTTTTCATTAACTCCTGTCATCCCCTCACAAAAACCTTATGAAGCTACTACTAATACCATGTCTTACTTTTTGAATGAAGAAACAGATAAAAAAAGATTAAATAATTTGCCCACAGCTTCTCTACTGTCAGAGGTTGACTAGAATCATCTTAGTCTAAGGTCAGAGCCATCCTGTTGCTCATTACAACCCAATTGTGCTTCAACGGACAATGATGCCATTGGTCTGGCTCGTGATTTAAGCTGTTTCCTGTTCAGGGTTTGTTAAACATCACTTTCTGAGAAAATAGTGGTTAACTGGAAGTGTGGTAAATAATGCCCGATCTTTATAAAGATCTTACTATGGGCCAGACTAAGCTAAGCACTTCTTTTAGGTTACCACATTTAGCCTTCAAAACAATGGGGAACTAGGTGTTATTCATACCCCCATGCTAAAGATGAGAAAACAGATGCCTGGAGAGGTTAAGTAACTGGTCTAACATCACATAGTAAATAGTTAAGTCAGGATTACATCCCTAAGACCAATGGGCTCTGGAGACCAGAGTACAAACTCTCAAAACAAATACATACAGGTGACAAAAAAGTGACCCAGGTGAGTGAAGTACTGGGCTGTGCCGGTCTAAGTCACAGAGAGGACACTTTCCACCTGAAGACCATACAAATCGCTCATACTTTCCATGTAAGACAAAGGAAGACCAAAATGATACCACGTTTGGTAAATGCACTGGACAGAGAGAAAGTGTACCTTAAGGGCACCAAATCCACAACACTACGGCAAACACAGTCCACAGAAGAGAGCAGAAAATAAGATTGACAGAGTTCATCAATGATGAAACTATCTCAAGGCAGAAAACCTGACAATTCATTTGAGGAGAATTATCATCACTTGCTTCAAAGAGTCTACAAAACCCCATTTTGTCCCAACAATCCTGGTGGGATTTTTATAGTTCTAACTTCTCCAACTTTTCAAGTCGGGAAGTTACCAATGAACTCAAAGTCGGTTAGGAGATCACAGCATCACTAATCAAGAAGCCAACTTTAATCTTTAGCCAGCAGAGAGAAACGGAGGGTAAAGGCGAGGCTGTGATGGAGTACCTGATATCTGCCTGCCTGCCCAGCTTTGTGCTGGCGTCTGGCCCATCCTAACCCTGCTCAGCCTGTGCAACAGTTGGCAATGAGCAAGAAGGGACAAACTCTCACAGCTCTGAAAATACAAGTTCAAGTTACAATGGGTCAGTTCAAATCACCTCTGGATCCAAAGGCTATGGTGAGTGGTCTTCCAGAAGAGAACAAAGAAATGATTCGACCAGAGAGCTTGTCAGCCCAGGACATCCTGAACACTTCACTGTGACTCTTTCCTTGAACTCACCACCCTAACCAAGAAAACACGTCGACATAGTATGCACTGACAATTTGTGTGTTATTTTCCATGTAATGATTACTTGTAATAAGATACCAGGGCTTTATTTCTGGACAGACCAAGATCTGGTGGGGAAGGCTCTGTGTGCTTTCCAAACCCTCAAGAGATAGTTCATGGTCAACTCAACTGTACCATATTAACTGTGCCTTCTGAATAAACATCCCTACCAGATAGTGTTGATTTGATTGAAATTACGAAGGCAGACTCAAAGGAAAATGTTGCTAAGGAGAAAGAGGAACACTTATAAGAAGATTTTAGGCATATTAGAATTGGTTTTCGGTTTAATTGTTTCGTATAGAGGAGCGCATCTAAAATCTCCCTGCTTCGATACCAGCTCTAACATTGCTGCCAGCACCTAGTGCAAGCTCTAGCACATAGTAGAGCCTGCTAAATGCATAAACACAACCACCTGTTCCACTCCTTTTCAGGTTGCTGACAGTCATGGAGTCTCCTTTCTTTTTCTCAATAAAACACAAGGAATAGGAATATCTCCCCTATATAATATCTCCCACAATGAGTTAATGTGACGATAAAGGGAAGATGTAAAAGTGTAGTTCAACTCTAACATGTTATATTTTTCTTACAAAACAAATAGTATCCCAAAAAGAAATGAGCTGATGACTATCACTCCCAGGCTCCACCCATTCCCCCCTCCCCATCTCACTTTCTGGAAGATCTCTCTTTCATTCAATATCACAGAAGACCATGGCGACCAGTTCAGAATTCACCCCCCACCCAGGAAGATTCAAACACCTCTTAGAGGCCTTCCTCACCTCATTACAACATGGTATGATGAGCCAGTTCCTCCAACTTCCGATTTAGTTTAAGAGAATTTGGTTTTGTTTGTTCGTTTATACCATCATTTTCCTAAATGACTGAAGCATTAGTGTAGGCTCCGGAAGTCAGCTAAACATTAGAACCATCTGACACAATAAAACACAGCTTTAATAAGTAGTATTAGAGGCTACTACTAAGATACTTGGAATTTTCACTAGGAATTTTGGAAAGACTGAGATTTCTGATTAACAAAGAATCATAGGAAATGATTGGATTATTTTGTCTCTCTAATAACATGGCACTTCCCTTGCCTGACCTTGAACTGACTCTTTTATGTTATAATAAAATATTGATCAGGACCATCCTCAGTAGATTCATCAGCTTGTCTAGTGATGAGGGTCCCGGCCTTTTATATGACATAGGCAAAATGATTGATGTAAAAAGAATTCTTTTTTTTCAAAACCAAGGTCCAAGACTAACTTCTAAGCCCTTTACTTGGGATGAACTGGCAGCTTCAGACCTGTGCTTCAATCTGATGTCAAAATGTAGTGGCTTTATTAGCCCTGGATGCTCAAAACGAAGGGCCATGTTGTGACTTTCTAAAAAACGAAGAGGTAAGGAAAGGGGGCCTTTCTTTTCTTTTCTTTTTTTCTTTTCTTTCTTTCTTTCTTTCTTTTTTTTTTTTTTTTAGCTGCCATGGCTGTTGTGACGTTTGCAGGACTATAATCTGAAAGTTGAGTCAACATGGCACCCAAGGGTGTCCCTGTGCACCATGTCTCAGTCAACAGACTATGTGCATCAAAGCAGGCTGGGAGCTTGTCAGAAACAGCACAGCCAAGGATCACAGCTCGGCATGTCCGCTGTAGGACAAATAAACCAATAAACCAATGAATTCTCAGAAACTCAGAGCTTTGAGAAGCCGCCAAACTAATGATTTTTTTCAATCATATCTCATCATTTTAATGAGATTAATACACAGAGATTGCTCTGGGGATTTCTAACAGAAAAAAAAAAAACCCTGTCTGTAAGGGATCCACTTAAGATTTTTAACTACATCATGTTCATGAATTTTTTAACACTTGTCACTGACTCGGAGATGTGCATATCTTCACACTGTCATTACCTATATGTGCACATTAAAACCTTCAAGATGGATGTCAATTATTCAGAACAGATTCTCAAAGATGCCGGTGAGAGCTATCACTTAAGGAATGCTCTGACCCTATAGCCATGGGATTATCTATTTAAAAATAAATAGAGACATTAATTCGGAAGGCTCAGATATGAATGTCAATTATCTTAGGAATGTTTGAACCATTACTAAATTTATGTTTCTTCTTCTTTTAAAAAAAATTTATTGTGCATTGGTGTTTTGCCTGCATGTATTTCTGTGTGAAGGTGTCAGATCTTGGAGTTACAGACAATTGTTAGCTGCCATGTGGGTGCTGGGAATTGAACCTGGGTCCTGTGGAAGAGCAGTCATGCTCTTAACCACTGAGCCATCTCTCCAGCCCCCTTATGTTTCTTTTTATGAATTTACAAACTTCATGTAAATAATAAGACACAAAGTGCTTTAAACAACTATAAGTTTAAAAAAAATCTAGCAATATACATGTTGTATTATGTCAGAGTTTAATTGGATGAATGCTTTCCTTCTTTAACAGACACAGACTAACAGACACACAGACTAACGACTAATAATCACCCTGCTGACACCTTAGAATCAATGAAATATGGTAGTTATTGGTTTGCTTAGCAGTAGAATGCGTTCCATTTTATCCATCTTTAATCTCCTTCTAGAGCACTACGTTATGAAATCTAAGACCTTACTCTTGCAAGCTGCCTGAAAAACATCATCCTAACTTGATCTGACTAGAAGTATTTCGGGGTTAAGATGCATGTGCTGTGAAACTCAATTTTAACAGCTCACTCTCGGTTCCAAAGCACGCTCACACATCCCAGCTGTATCTCTAACAGTAGACCAGAAGCCCGAGTCCCTGCCGCCATTTCCTGGACAACATGCTGAGCGTACCTTCCTCTGTAAATATATTTAGGAAGTACTCGCTGAATAAAACACCAAACAGTGCTCTCAGGAATGAAAAGAATTCAGTAGTTCTCAAGGTAGCAAATCAAAATTTCAACTTCCATGTAGTCTAGTTTAGAAAGCTGGTCTGGAGACCAACCATTTCTGCCCAGAATTGCCTTGTTGAGCACAGACACTTGCTGTTTATCAATATTAATGCTTTGTTTTTTTTTTTAATTTAACATGATAAAACTTTAAGGCTATAAATGATCACCTTCCAGGTATCCTCCTCTCTCTTCTAGACTAAAATTAAGAAAACGTAGGGTACTTGACCCTGCCAGGGAATACCTGAAGGGAACTTGAAAGAAGCTGAAGAGAAAGCCAATGAGTAATGCTGTTTTTGGGGGAGTGGAGGGGGGGATAAGTGTGAGAGACTCAAGGCATCACGTTGTCCATTTGACCTATCTGTGACTGAAAACTAACTCAAATATTTCTCCCTAAACGACAGAATGCCTGTGAGCCATTCACATCAATGAAGAGAGCTGAAGAACTCAAAGTACCGAGTGGTGCTTTCTTCCATGTGCTTTGTTTTCTAATTGATAACTTGACACTAACATTTATCTTTACTTAAGTAAATATAATTTAAGTCAAACAAATTATTTACAAATAAAATCATTTACATCTAAAGCAAATATTCTCCCAAGCACTTTAGTTTTTCTTGATCTTGCTCTACAGTAGTTACATTTATAAATACAGTGTAAAAACCCCCAATATTTGTTTCCATAGACAACAATTAGGACATATTGTGTGTCAGTGTGTCCAGGTCAGCCATTTCGGAGGCCTTTATAAAGTGCTGCAGACTGGCTGTTTTATAAACAACAAAACTCTCTATAACATGGTTCTAGAGGCCGGAAGTCCAAGATCAGGATGGCTGGGCTTCCATGAGTCCCTCTGCTGGCTTGTCCTTTCAATGATCTCATCTTTCAATGATGCCTCCCTTGATTTCCCCCCAGGTCAGATTTCATCCCTCACCCAACCTTGCATGTCATGTCTGTTCTTCTTCCATAGCCTCTACAGGGCAGGTACCAGGAAACAAAGCCAATTCTGTGATCAATGTGGTGGTCCTCATAATGCCTGCCTCAGATCTTATGTTCCCTAGAAGTTCATGACATAGTATAGCCTTTAGGGGGAAAAAAAGGCAACTTTCGGAGGGTAGCATGAAAAACACAGTCTTCCAAGTGACAGTGAGTGGGAGAACCATGGGCACCCTAACTTTCTCCCAGACACACAGGGGGTTAGGGAATGGTGCATCGGGGATGCTCTCTCCCTCCACCTCTTTTCACACGAACATGCTGAAGGCCACTGCAGTATCATATTACTACACATTCATGGAAGATGACACACTCACTATCTGTTCATCCTTATTCTGCCTCCCCACTGCACCAAGATCATCACTCCTTATGACCCTCACTCCTCTGAAATTAAAGGGAAGCAGAAGCCACCGATTTATCCATCACGTAAATATACACCTTGGAGTCAGACTACCCAAATGGGAAACCTGAATGCACAGTTGTTAACAATGTTGTTTGTATCTGAACCTAGATCTCCTAGATGCAAAAAGGGACAGGAGAAGGTCTGCTTTCTCAAGTTGTTCTCACATCTCGGTGCCTGGCAAATAGTGATCACTCAAAATATATTGGTGATGATGTGGACTATGGTTAGGACTCCAAGAGACTCCCCTGATGTCCCAGTTCCTTATAAGCCAATGATTCTTGGTGTCCTTAAAGCACCAGAGTGGATGGACATTGAGAAAAAGATAGGAAGTAGAGAAGGTCTTTGGGATGCGACAGACACTTAGGCTGTGTCCTTACCCGCTAAATCTTTACAGTAAGCTTGCCAGGGGTAGGAGAGGTGGACAGAACTCAGTCTATACAACAAAAAGTCAATGTTATCTCAGACTACTATAACGGTTTCTTTTAATAGACTCACCCTTTCACATATATATATGGAAACCTCAATATTGGTCCAGGGTTTTGGGGGGTTGGGGATACTGCAGAATCCAGCTGAGAGCCTGAAGGCCAGGAGTGGGCTTTATTTATAACACCCCAGCAGTTTCCAAGGGACTGAAATAACAAGACCTTGGATGAGATGAGTCATACAGATTCACAGGATCAGAGAAGTCAGAGAGGATCAAAGGACGGATGAGCCTTCCAGCTCACTGCCCCTCAGAAACGAAAAGACTCATTTCACGGAGCTTTCTCTAATCTGTCCCAACTAATTTTTCAAGGATCGAGTCTAGAGGAAGGTTCAACAGAAGACTTAGTTGCTATAGCCACTTGGATCTTAGACAATGGGGATTTCAGTGGGATAACGAAAAGCCTCATGTCATAATTCCTTCCCCCAAACAAAATGAATGAAAGTCGAAGCCCTCTTTAGGAGGGAGGGATGAAAGACATAGCTGAGCAATTTCCACAGCATTCAGAAGTAAATATAGACATCACTGAGCATCATAAATAAGTAACTAATCTAGTCAAGTGTAGTTACATAACTATGTATCTGCTAGGCATGCCTGTTTGTTTTTTCTGTTTAATTCTCTGTTCTATGATGTCTGCCCACAGAGATCCAATGGGGTATGATGTAAAATATGCTGGTCATGACTTCCAGCATTTGTCTCACTCATCATCTCACTTTGTAATAAAGGCGAGTAATGTTCAGTGGGCTTCGTCTCGTGAACTGACAATGCAAGATGATCGTCGGGACTCTGGAGAGCAGGTTGATGACGAGAGAGCTATCTGTGTTTGTTTCCATCCCCACTTCTCTGGGCTTCTATGCAGTTAACCTAGTGTAAAGGGCACTATAGCCCACATAGACCAGATCTGGCAAGTCAGGGTTGGCTGAGAAGACACACTGGGTCCCTCCCCCCCATCTAAAGCAGTGTACAGAAGCCAAATGGAACTAGACTTGGGATGGCACAGCCTTCCAGCAACTTCTGTGGTGTGAGAAGAGACTGGACACAGAGTAAGATGATCTGTCAGTACCTCAAATCCAGCCCAACCTATCAACTCAGCAATCCATTCTTGGGAGACTCTGACCTTCCTGAGGTGATGGGAGCTGAGGACTGGGCCTTGTGGCTCTGGGATGCCACAGCCAGCTGCAGAATTCCCATATCAGCATTTTCACGCGGGGAACACTGGCTCCTCTGCCAGCACGATCACAACTGGCCGGGACTGAGCCCTGAAGGCCTCCACTGGCCACCTCTGTTCTGGGGAGGCTGGCAGACTCACTTCTCCAAGGTAAGCCACCTTTTGTCACAGACCCTCCATGAAAAACTGTCCACCTCATCCCTGTCTGTAGTGAGATAAAGAATTTATAGCTTCCCATCTAAGTACAAAGTGTGACTTCCTTATGTAGGACATGGGTTCTCTCTATTTGCCAGCTCCCATCCCAAATACAATCTCCCCTTTCCTGCCCTATTCTGTGCCTTGTGTGTATTATACATTACCCAGAATCCATCGCCCTCCAGCGTTTGGTAGTTTGGCATGAGAAGAAACTGCAGATGATCCAAGTAGGAAAGAGAGTCCAGGACAGGTCTTTCCTGGCCCTTTTGGTTTTTGGTTTGGTTTGGTTTGGTTTTTCAAGATGGGGTGTCTCTGTGTAGCCTCAGCTGTCCTGGAACTTGCTTTGTAGACCAGGGCTGGCCTCAAATTCAGAGATCCACCTGCCTGTACCTCCTGAGTGCTGGGATCAAAGGTGTGCACCAAGACTGCCCGGCTCTTTCCAGGCTTTAATCTGCATCGTCCTGTTCTGCAGGCCCTCCTTTGATGGGAAAACAGGAGCAGCAATAGCATCCTTTTATCACGTGTCCCCAAGTGCCTGCAGTCCCTTGCCCTGCTCACACCTCTGTGAGGGTGCCCTTTATGAAAATGTATCCATCTGAAACACCTAAGTGAAATTGGTTTCCTGATAAGAATTTATTAGAGTAGGCATCATTCAGTCTTAAGATCCTGTAATTCTATACTTGTGGTCTAAGCAGGATGTTAAAACATCCTGAAAGAAATACAGTATAAACACTAGAATCTTGACTTCCATAATTAGGTTAGATATTCTGCCTCCCTCTCCCCCAAATCATCTGTAAGTTATTTCTCTAACTCAGGAACTTAGCATTATAAAAGGATCTGTGAATATTCATTGAATCTAGTTCTAACAAATCAACTAAATAGTTACCTTGAAAAACACATAATAAGCTTTCAATAAAATAATACGATTTGGATTTGGGTGAGAACATTGTATTCACTCATAAAGTGATGGTAACAAAATATTAACTGGTGTAAACTCATGTCAACTCTCTGTGTGTTTTTTTACTTACATTGTTCACATTCTGGTACTTTTTCTATGTGTGTTCTGTGCTGATACTGTCTCATGCCCAGGACTCCATTCTCCAGCTATAAAATGTGTTTTAACGGGGACTGTGCCTTCGTTACTGAATTACTATAGAGAATCCTCTTTGCTCTGATCCACTTGGCAACATGTTGGCTGCCTGCTTGTTTAGTCTCTTGCTTTCCCACAGGAAGAGTAATCTTATTTAGTAATTTGAATATATAGCTCACAATGTCAATTGTTGCCAATAGTTACTGTTGCTACTTTTAAAATTGCGAATTAAGATATTTGTCCCAGAAAAAAAAATTAGTTTCAAATAAAATACTGTTTTACTGTGTGTTGGGTTTTGACCCACAGATTTTTTCCATCAATTTTCTGAGCCTTCCTCCAAGGGAGAGGCACATAATCCCTCTCACTAGACTCCCCTAGTTTCTGATTGCTTCTGGCACATTCACAAAACAACATCCTGGGGATCAAAGGCTTAAGATTACACAATGAAGAATGTTCTAGATGTCTGGAAATGGAAAGCCTACATTCCTCTAGGAGAGTTTTCCTTCTTCCTGAATCATGAATTCCTAAACCCTCCTGGTCTTCTGGAACTTTGAGCCCTCTGATGTGGCTTCTACAAGTTGCTGTGGCTTTGACTGGGACCGACTCCTTTGCATAAACTGTTCCCTGATGCTGCAGCCTGCCACCTTGGACCCTACTGAGTGAGTCCTTGGGCCTCTCCCCTAAGACTCTGACTCCATATGACTTCTGAAATCAAGTTAGAGGCACAAAGGTCATGTCACTGAGAGGTGGCCTTTCTTCCTACTGTCATGCTGTGTTACTCTCCAGCTTCCTACAGTTTCCTTCCCCCATATTGCATGTACGTGTCCATGTGTGCATGTGTGTGTTTGTTAATGTAATCTGTAGAAGAGTAGCCCAAGACTG